>NC_073699.1:65823588-66096461 GCF_023634085.1 Falco cherrug
AAGCATCAATAATGGATTCCTAGGAGAGTCAGCATAGGTTTAGATCATATAATTTCAGAATTTATGCCTATAAATAATTAAAAAGAAAGGTTATAGTTAGTAAAACGTTCAAGAGTAGTGTTCAGATTACCATCACTACCGCTCAGATTATTGTCAACACAAAATAGCAAGGTATATACATACTAAACAATTAACATTTTAAAAGAAATAACAACCTGTGGTCAAATCTCATGTTCTAAGGTTAAATTTAAAGTCTCAGATTAATGGAATAACTCAGCTGCTTCAGGTTAGCAAGGATAGATGATTACCTTGTAATTTCCATTGAGGTTTGCTTTTCCTGCCAGACAAACTCAGATCTGTAGTCACTGAGCAACAGCTCCCATGTCTCTCTTTGCCACTTCCCTATTATTTCTCTGGCTTTTTTTCATTTCAAAGAAAGCTTAAATGGGAGTTACAAGAGAGAAAAAGGCAACAGCTAAGGAGTTAGGCACACTCAAATCAGTTAAAGCGCTGAAGCAGATTCTGTGCTGCAATTCTCTCCCAAACTGAATCATGGAGAGTTTGGAATGAGATGAGTGCTGACTATTTTAGTTTTCTTTATTCTTTAGGATTTCCTATAGCTTATTCTATGGTTTTAGGTCTGGAGGATATTTCTGTCATTTCAAAGATAATCTCTTCATTGAAATATCTCACTTTTATTAGACATGCAACAACCACACTTTTTGAAGACAGATTTTAGACTACCACATGAAGTATTTGAATGCATTGTGCCAGTGGCATTTAAGGTGTTCAGCTCACTGGATTTTATGGTTTTTTTTTAATATGAAAAAGTTATTTTATCTTTAGCTAAAACTAGATTTTTCTTTTTAAGATTGTTTTTGTTGCCTCTGCAGTATTCTGTGACACATGCATAGGAGTATTCTAGTCAGGACTGGCTGGAATTATGTTGATGCCTGCCATGTATTAGTCTATTCTTGAAGCATTTTAAAATCCATAACAGGACTCACAATTTGTTAATAGTTTCCAACAAACATCACAGATTTTTAAAACTTTTGTTTTATTTTAACTATTTTCAACAACTTAAAACAGTCATTTAAAATAAAATGTGTTTCCAGTAATACCCTTTGTAGAAGGGATTGAGCAAGAAAACAGCAACAAAAAACCCAACAAAAACACTTTGAGTCAAAGCTGTATTTCATCAACATTGCTGAAAACATGAAATGTTGTAATTTTTTTCATTCAATACTCTCTTGAGAGAAGAATTCACACATAGTTGTGGTTTTTCAGTTCAGTTTTGATAGATGAACCCTGCAGAATATGGACGCATTTAGGAAATGATTTACTTGTTTTTTCTTTCCATCTTTTCCCTGTCTTGGAGCAGCAAAAATAACAGAATTCAGAACAAAACCCCTTAACTTGGTACTTTTTTAAGTTTAAGTTAAAATATATCGGGTATTTTAAAGTCATGGCAGTAGGCAGGTGTTTATCATGTTAGCCAAAATCTGTACATTAATATTCCAGGGAAAGTGTTTTGTATTTCAACTGACCTGTTCCACATGTCTCTTCTGAGCATTGTTAAAGTGCACCTAGTTTTATTTTTTAAAATATATCCAGTTCACACTAAAAAAAATCTGAAATTTTGTTACATTGATATATAAAGATCCTCTCAGACCGTAGTGAAGTCCAAAGTTGTTACTCTTTCAGTCTGAACTGTTCTGTAACCCCACAAACAAATTCTGCTAAAAAAAAAATCAAAACAAAACCAGAAAAAAACACAAAACCAAAAAGAAACTTTTGAAAATCTTGTCAACATCAAGTTAAAAAGGGGTTACAGAGAAATAAAGTCCAACATTAACAACCTCATTGAAAGCATCCTTCCAAATCACCTCCAGCATCCAGCCCCACACCTCCACTGCTCTTGAGAGTATGAGTGCTTGATGTGATGACAATTACCATGGTATCACACTGCAACAATTGCAAACAACATGATGGCCTCAGAGATTAACTGTGTCTACTATATTATTGGCAATACTGACCTAGAAGTTGGACTTACAGAAAACAGATGTTGATTTTTAATACTTAAAAACATGAACAAATGCAAATCCAGCCCAGGACTTCATAGAGCTTATGCAATATCCATAGCAGAAGGTACACAGAAATATACTTTATGTTACACATCAAAAATGTATTGACTGGATACTTAACATAAACTATGGAACTGGAACTATCTGCTGATGAAGGCAGGTTTAGGCTGACATAAGCAGAGGGAGGCTGAATGGAGCTAAGTTACCTGGAATCTATCCTTAGGTGAATCACTGAGTCTACCCATGTACTAGTTAGTGGAAAGCAGACATGAAGGAAAAGGTCAGCTGAACAAGAGGAAGAGTAAAAAAAGTCTTACAATCTGTAGATCACCTAAGCATCTGGCATTTTGCCTTCAGGGACACACAAACCAGGTACCTACCAACCTGACTGTAAACAGATGAATTGCACAGAGTTTGTGCTATAGACATGTCCGCTGTAGCCAAGAAGAAAATCATATGGCTGCGACAAAGGTGTCCAAATGCTGTCTGGTTTGTTACCTTTTCATAGTATTAGCAAGCAGAGTATGCATTCTCAGAGAAGTGTGCCACTGTGTTTGTTGCAACCTAAGATGGAATGAGACTTTCAGGTGGAGACTTGTGTAGTAATCTAGCCTGGAATTAGCCTGTGAAGGAAAAGGTTATGAGAAGACACTGAAGGACTACAAACCATGGCTAAAAAGGCAAGTGCAACAGAAAGACTTGACAAAGGGTTTCAGAGAAAGGAAAAAAGACCTGAAGTTATTTAGTCTTCTGTTTAGTCCTTGTATACTGAACAGAATAAATTAAGAAATGCATGCCTTTACATAGCAAAAATTTATACATAAAATTGGGTCTGTCCTGTGAACTTTGTATCACATGTCCATGCCATCCATGCCAAGTCTCTGTGGTCAGGCAAAAAGTACCAATGCAGGCAAAAGTCTTTTGGGAAGTAATTAGTTTACCAGCTGATAACTACTTAAAAATAGGTACAAGGAGATGTAGGTTACAAACTCACTACCTTTCACATCAACTTCTCACTGTAATTATTTGCTATTTCAAATATACTTGTGTATACAGTGTAAGTAAGTTTTCTTACTTTCTTCCCATTAATTACCATTTATCCTACAGTGTTCCTAGTTGTGGAGCCTTTCAGATACAGCACATGTTGCTGAAGTTTAAGAGTTGAGAAAGAAATTTTAAAATATCCCACCAAATCAATGTATACCAAATATTATAAAGGGAGCCAAAACCATTTGGGTCTTTGCATTCACAAATTGACTTGTATTTCAGTGAGTTAAAATGTCTGTGCTGTGAATGATTCAAAATGGTGTATAAATTATAAACAAAGGTAATGCTTGAGAAAAACTTACTGAAATTTGCATAGAATAAACAACCAGAAGTAACAACATAAACTAGACATACATAGATCTAAGAAAAAGACATAAGAAAAAAAATGGAGAAGCTAGTAATTGTACTGCACACCATGTGTTCTTTATTGCTAAATACTCTTATTATTAAAGGTATTTAATGCTTGATTCTGTAGTGCACAAAGAATAGACAAGCTTTCCACATCCTTTTCCTCCATGGTTTTGATCAAAAATCACTTTGTAGACTGTAAGCACACTGTCACTAGTGTATGTGTATGTATGTAGAAATTTGTATGGACAGATGGCTCTAGCTGCTGCATTCTCTGGGAAGCAGAGGTTAAATAAGTGCCCACGGAATACAGAATTCCCAATATATTTGAAATTTCCCTGCTTTAAAGATTAATCAAAGGCTTTGTTTTCTCATAACCTCTGTCTCTGTCCTAATACGTAGAAATATGGCTGAAGATTGCTTCTGGCTCAGCTAGGCTAAGAAAAATTTGAGGCTCTCATTAGCAGTAGGATCAGCAGTCAAACCACTGTATAATGATATACTATACTGGCTTTTAAAATCAGAACTTTTATTTTGACAGAATAGACTTCATGGCAGATTTCCTGAATATGTATACTGGGACTTTTTCAATCTATTTCATAGTTCTGTTTCATAGAACAACCAACAGGGGCACTTTTACATTTAAATGTACGGTATGTTATGGTTATTTATTGTCACAGCTGACTTGTTCCCCGAAAGAGGAAAAGTCCAAGGGCCATTTAGCTTTCTATATTGTACAAAATGAATAGGATATATTTTCCAGGGATCTAGATATCCATTACCTGGCACTGAAAGAAGTGGCTCAGCTGTGAAAGTTTTTTCTAGAAGATGAGGGTGAGACGTTATGAGATGTTACTATAATAAATGTTTTTAATAGATCTTCCTTACAAAAATTCTACTGAGAAATTCATAAGCATAGTGTGAATAAATAGTCTATATTAATCTGCATGGATATAAGTAAGAAGGCCAAAATACTTCTATTTCTTGATTTGCTTTGGCAGTCAGAGACCATTAATAATATCAACCACTAAAGTAAATAGTGCCATAAACAATATCTCACTTTTCTCTCATTCTCCTTTTCAATAAAAATACTGGCTTTAGAGAATACCATTCCCCCATGTCACTGTTATTAGGGGGAGAGGGACTAACTGTAGTGCTGACGAACAGAATCATCAATGATATGTAGAACACAGTAAAAATAATACTGTCCTTTTCCAAGACAAAAAAAAGTGGGAATTTACACCTACATAAAAATATACATGAAATTAAAAGTCTGAAAAAAAATCATCACTGGAAAAACAATGAAAAACTACTTTGCATATCAGCAATGTCAGGTGCCATGGAAATGACTGATAATAAAGGAACAAATGACAGACATTAGT
Source organism: Falco cherrug (assembly GCF_023634085.1). Taxonomy (NCBI): domain Eukaryota; kingdom Metazoa; phylum Chordata; class Aves; order Falconiformes; family Falconidae; genus Falco; species Falco cherrug. The sequence continues at coordinate 65,828,450 of NC_073699.1, forward strand.
ATTTAAATGAAAATCACTTCAGAATTAAATCATAACATAAAAGCCAAATTTAACTTGAGGGCTGCATCCTTATCCTTTCAATAACCACAATAACAAAACACAGAGGAAAAATATTCTCCAATAAACATGTGTTCCCAAGATTCACTTACACATTAGAATAAAGTGGTGTTCCACTTGGAATGGGAGCAAAACCTACTATTATGGCCTAATGATTGCAGGTAGCAGCATACAGCATGCAGCTTTCTTGTAGGAAAGGACAATCAGTTAAACATGCACAATAACTGCAGTCTTTTCAATCTCAGGATATAACTTCTTATTAAACAGAATTTTGGATACAAAAAAATCCTATTAGAAAGGTAGCATGGCAGTAGTGAAGGAAGACTGTCTAGGAACAAAAAGGGGGGAAACATTCGTTGATTTGTACCACTCTCCTGCTTAGATGGCCATGTCCTTGTCCCCAGAAAGTCCTACAAAAAAGCTACCATGGGCCACATAAAATATAAACACGCAAAACAGCTGGTCCATTTACATTCATGCAGGCCTGGGAGAATACTGCCTTCAGAGAGGGGGGTTGACCAGACTGTTGTCCAAGACCGGGGGAAGGGAAAGAACATGCTATTTATCACATGGTTGATGACTTAACTCATATGATTCTATGGAAATTCATCATTTGAATCTTCGTTTAAGTTGTCAGCCATGCATATAAAACTATTTTGAGACTAGTCCTCCTGTCTAATAGATAATGTCTTCAACATGGCCATGCTGACTGCTCACAGTGGTAAAGCAGAAAACAAACAAAAAGGAAATAAATTAGAAATCTAAAGGAGTTATTGAATGTAAAAACTAATAAGTTATATAGTCCACATTTTCTCAGTACAAATAAATAAAATACTAAAATCATAACTACAGTTATTGGATGTAAAAACTAATAAGTTATATAGCCCATACTTTCTCAGTACAAATAAATAAAATACTGAAATTATAACTACAGTAAAAAATCAAGTCTCAGACTTCTCATACAGTAAGTCTCTATGTTGCAAACAGATTTTTTATTTTATAACTCTTCTTCATTTTTGTGGAGTACTCCATATTCAAATTGCCTTTAAAAGTGGAAAGACAATGTGGCAGAAAACAGTTACTTGTTGGTTTTGGTATTATAGAAATTAATTTTCAAAAATGATGATCAGAAGTTAAGGTCATAATGTTCAACTTTTTATCCTTGGACCTGAAAGCTGACATATATTGCATTATCTTTTTCAAATCCCTCTCATCACTGTCCACCATTCCATGCATCAATTTGATTATCTGTATGATTATTAAAGGTAAAAAAAAGGTAATCTGAAAAATGGGGAGACAGGGGAGGAGAGGAAGTATTTTCCTTAACTATTCAGCTGTCTTAAAGTTCTAGAAAAATATATGTATACTTTTATTTTTCTATGTGATTATCAACCAAACAATTCATTGGGATTATTCAAATGTTTAAGTGCTTTGCTGACTTCAGTGTTTACAAAAAACTTGCTTAAGCTTTTGGTGAATAGAAAATAAATAACCAAAAATGCCCAGAGAATCTTTTTACACTTAACTGTTATAAACCACTCAAAGGCATATTGTCATCTTGAAATAATTGCATTAGGAAATTAGTGTCTCTGAGTTTCAGTCAAAGTTGTTATGCTTCTCAAGAGTCTTTTCTCAGTCAATGTAATACAGAATTAAAGCTGTCTATGCAAGTAGTCTTCCATAGGATTTCTTCTGACTTTGTCTTCCTCTGATTTCAAGTGCACAAGAGTCAAAAAACTATTAATGTTTAAAAGGACTATTGAAGAAATTGATCTAACATCACCTATCCTGTAGTTCCTCAGCAGGGTCTTATAAAGGAAGTAAAGAACAATACTATTTTAATTTTAAAGGAATACAGAAAACAATGTTGAAACAAATGAAGACAGTGTAGCAAATGGTGCAAATACTCAAATAAAAAATATTGGAAAAAATCCTGCAAAGCAATAATGAATTACAAAATGTCTGCACAGTGAGAAGTTGATAATAGAACTAATCTCATATACCATACCTGAATTTTATAAATGTTCATTATTATTATAATTGTGTATTGTTATTATAAATCATAAACTTTGTGAGATCATTGTGCAGTTTTAAAGGCAACTGTAATAGGCTGGCACTGAAAAACAGAACAGTGTGTTGCTTCAAAAAATGTAATGTTGAAAGTAAAAGCTTTTTAAAATTGAGACTTCCCCACCAAGCTTTTACTGATGAGACAATGATTGTTTTTTTTAAAAAAATGATACTAAAAATGAATGTGTCCAAAAGAGGAAACTGTGTATTGGGGAGGGACATTCATATCCTTAAAAAAAGTTGGACTGGGAAAAGATCAAAATAGTCCAGTTGCAACAGCTAATTGTTAAAATATTATCCAATCACATGTTCCATGTAAGGAATAAAGAAGCAAAAAAAAGGAACAAACAAGCACAAAGAAAGCAATAATGCCATGACCAGGGTTCTGATTAATAAGTGATTATTGGTAGTGGTGATTGAGAAAGGTAATCAAAGCAATTTTCCAGCATCATTACACTATCTTAAGAGAAGAGAAATCTTATTTGGTGTAGGAAGATAACCAAATAAACAGATAGACAACTTCTCAAGCAACGTTCATAATATGATTTTAAAAGCCAGAACTTTCCAAATTGAGTGTAAGGAGATATTCATGAGACTTCCTTTTGCATCTTTCACAGAGATTTTTTTTCTTTTTGCATCTTCCACATAAAAAAGTGAAGGAACAAGTTATCTACGGGAGGATACAGAGAAATTACCAGCAGCACAGTGTTAAAAAGCAGGATAACTTCTTAGCTGTTCTTTAAGCAATACTACAGTATAATTTGTTCTAAAACAGTTACATGAATATGAAAGTAGTTGATTGAACCATTATCGTCCTATGGTGTTTAAATTTGAGACCTCTTATGGAGACAACCTTCCGAAATTCCCATTTGCTGGTTTGCTGGCACTGCTAAAGTCAATCCTTATTTCTTTATATTGTTTGATTTAATAGAAGGAGGTAGAAATTAGTGAGGTTAAATTACTATGAAAATTAAAATGCTTATATTTTACGTATATACCAGGAATGACCCAAAGCAACAAAGAGTAAGTTTTATCAAAAATCTTAGCCCAGGCAAAGAAAGAAAAAGAAGTTAAAATATCTGGGAAAAATCCTTAGAACAGTTTGCTGTTCAGCTACATAGATTTTAGAAACTGCAAAACCCTTGCATCTCTCACAGATACCTTACAATTCTCTTTGTCTTTATGCACACCAACACTTAGGGTTTAATCAGCCTTCAAAGAACAGTGTCACCTTTGATCTATGACTTTACTCCAAGCCAACCAGACTAGGTCTAAACTGACCACTGCTTTTCCAGCTTTGGACTGTGCCAAATCTTCTTTTGGTGCCTGTGCCTGAGTACGGTCTTGATTTTACAAATGCAAGGGTCTCCAGCAAGCTGTTTCTATACTGTCTGAACAAGCAGAATTTGAACGTGAACCCAGAATAGTTTTTCTGCATTGGAGAATCTTTTGGCTCATTCAACACAACACAAATCGAGAAGCAGTGTAGAGACACTGTGAATGATAAGGGAATTTGGGCTCATTCATGAATTTGAATTTGAATCCCCACCTATTTCATCTTGTACATTCATTTCTTGCTTTAATTCTTGGACAAATACAAATGGTGTGAGAGAACAGAAACATTATTCAGAAAATATCAGTATTGGAGTGCTACATCTGCTGTAGAATAAAACTACTAAATAATAATATGGCAATTTAGTGCTCTGTAATTATTAGAATATGTTCCACCACAGAGTCTCGTTTGGAATGTAAAAGCAAAACTGAAGAATGCGAAAACATTTGTAAAAAAATTCAAAGTCAGAAATGGTAGGAAAACAGTAATATTCAGTGCAAAATGAAGCACTTTTCAAGTTCTCACTATAGAAAGAAATAAAAACCATAGTAAAGAACCAATTTAATCTTGTAGTGTCAAAAGTCAGAGTCTTCCCGTTCTCTAGCTCTCTTAGTTCAAAGTCCTTTGAGATGTTTTTATGCCAGAATTTTATGCCTCTTTTTTTAATTTATTTTTTTATTTCCTCTCACGAAGTCATTCTGTTAAAAAGTATAACAAAGAGAAATACTGATTTCTTCCTCTGAGGTCAAGGATTTGCACCACGGAGACATAAAAAAAAATTCGCTTTTCTGTGTCTGCTTCTCTCTTATTTGTGAGTACATCTAACCTTCAAATATGAGATATTACAGAAACTACCAGTCTACAGTTATCATCATCTGTATGCTCTTTTAGACTGCTGCAAACAATGTAGTCATTAGTGGAACCCTGGGCAAAACTATTTTCACTACTGGGTGAAAAAACCCCAAAGGAAATAGTGTAGATAACAGTACAGAGAGAACATTCCTGTATATAATCTTCTGATTTTCTGTGTCCAATGTATTGAAATTAAATATAATATATAAAAAATATACATACTCTAAATATAAAACCAGTATTATGTCATACATTAGTGTTTGCTATATATCAGGTTTTGAAAAGAAAGATAATTTATATTTTCTTTCACATAGTCCATTAGTAACAAAAGACTGATGTCGCTTTTATATAAATATATTCAGTCCAAGAAATACTGAAAGTAAATTTTGTTCTTTCTTTTTAACAGCTTAAGTAGACCAACTATTCTTCCTCTTTGTTTTTGTTTTTGTTTTTGTTTTTGTTTTTGTTTTAATATAAGATGTGACATAATCAAAAGAAAATTTTAAAATTTTTACACCTATGTAGATCTGGATGCAGGTCAAGTCGAAGAAAAAATCATGGACTCAGATGCACTTTTATGTCTTTTACTCCCTTTCCACCACTAGTACAGAAATAAAGTTTTCTTCTAATGCCTTCTCAGTCTTATGTCTGTATTCTCTGATCATCATCTTCTTTATGATACCAAAGTCTTATTTATGCAACCCAGTCTGTTCTTCCTTGATGCTTATATTAGAATCTTAATCCTTCTTGGGTGGGCAGTGAAAAACTCAGTTCAGCAGCACCATCTTTGTCTTGGACCTTTCAAGATACCTTTGGTAGCATCCCAGATCTATTCTGCATTAAAGGGTTGAGGAAGTCAGTAATCAAACTGTCACTGACAGACATCAAGTCTAAGCACATTTATGAATGCTCAGACCTTGCATTCTGAAATTACTTTGACTTGGGGAAGGGGCAGTTACCCCTTCAAATAAAGAAATTCAGATTTTTTCAAATGTAACAAATGCAATGGGATTTGGAATCCAAAAAGCTGATTTGGCAAAGAGTTGGAAAAGGATGGCACTGCAGGGATATGTCTATTATGTCAATGTCCTCTTAAATCTCTGTGAAAAATTATTGTTCTGCCTGATTTATACCAGGTAGTTTATTCTGAATCTTTTATATTGGAACTGGGTGCCCTAGCTGTTAGAAAGAACTACACTCTTGGGTCTTTTTTCCTGATTTTTAGCAATAATTGCAAGTATATAAATAGAAAATTTTAATATCTGTCATAGGTTCAACCAATACAAGAAAAAAAAAAATTTGGCCACATAATAAACAAACAAGAAATCTCAGAGAGAGAGGAAAAAAAGACACTGTTGGTTCAAAATCAATATTTCTTTTTTCTTTGTGGGTATGTAATTTAGACTCCGAATCTCTCTGTGCCTAATATAAGCCTATATAGCTGGATATATTAAAAGCTTAGATAAAATGGAGAAGTCTGAGAAGTGTCTATGATCTTTTTTTTCCCAGGAAATACATTTATAATTTTAACTGAAACACCTAACTACAGTGGAGGACAAGACTGAAGTGAATCATCCAGCTAGGTGTGATTGCAGTATTCTTAAACACTTGTGGTGGTGCATCTCACCCCCTCCCTGGGGATGCTCCATGATCTCAGGAATCCCTGTTAGGGCTTAGCCTCCATGTAATGGGCTGGGCAGTTCAGCATCCCTTGACCATACTGGAAACTCTTGCACAGTCAAGGTGGGAAACTGCACTGGCTGTACCAGGAACATCCCTTATCTGAACAACACCTGACAGGCTTGAAAATCCCTGGCAAGCCTGAAAAAACTTTATTATGACTCCAAGCAGTATGATACCACTGGCAATGGCATTAAAAAAATAATACATTAATTGCCAACTTGGATTGAGGCCAGGACAGAGAATTACAGATGACTAAAGCCAGTCATCTCTGAACCTGTAAACATTGGTCCTAAGTGAGGCCCTTTGAGCTCTCCTGGACTGCAGTGGGCTGTGAGCAGCATCCCCCTCTGAGGGAGTTGCCTCTCAGACCTTGTGAACCCCCATGTTTGCAATACCAGGGGAACTGCCACCAAAAGCTGACCACGGGGTCTGGGTCTGATTTTTCCTGCTTCCCCAGGCTCAGCTTTTGCCTGTTGAGAAATGCGAAGGCATTCAACATGAATACTTCACTGAGGAACTTTTAACAGGTATACCTTTGTGCAGATATCTTTATAATCTATTCCTTTGTGTCTGTGTGCATGTGTGTGTGAATCGATTTAATAACTTCACAATAAGTATAGAATAAATATTATCGTTTTGAATCCATAGTTAAGCCACTTTTATAATTTAAGTAAATCCTAATTGATCCATTTGGTTGATGATTAAGTGCTGCTAAAACCCTATGATCAGCCTTAAACTGTGAATATTCCTTATATCCTTTAGACATAAACCATTGACCAAGTCTGAGACTAGGATTTGATCTAGCGACACCAACTCTACTAAGTCTAGAAAGCAAAGGGGTCCACTGTGAACCTTGTGACTCAACAGGAGGGTCTCTCTTACCCTTTCACATTTTCAGTCTCAGTGTAAATCATTTCAGCTTAATTTTAATTAGATTCTTCTTTGTGTGATTTATCTACATAGTAAATAACAGAGTGAACCTTGCCATCAAACTTTATGAAGTTGCAATCCTACAAATTCCTGTTAAAACTATTTCACTCATGCCTTTGATGGTATTCTTTAAGTAACTTAAACCACTCATTTGTGAAAAAGTTTCAGGATAGAAATAAAATTTTAGATGTCTTAAGTGGTAAAATTAGTTGTTAGAAGTATGGGGACAAAAAGAAAGCAGAAAGACAAGTTTGGGTACAGAATCTAATATTAACCAATAAAGACAGAGATCGAGAGTTTAGAACTGGTTTAAAAGCCTCAGAGAAAAATTTTCTTACTTTCATTGCATAGCTGTGTATGAGAGAGAATGAAACTAATAGTTTGGCAAACAGTGAATAAAATTGAAAATGTATAACCATTAAAGTTTCTTAGCACCATTTGAACTTGAATAAGTTCAGCAATGTGACTGTGAAAAGATGTTAGGTGAGATGTTGTGAAAGCTTCCCTCTTGTAATTTGCCCATAGGAATTCACAGTACTGAGGAACTATTTCTGCACATATATCAGACTTAAGGGAGTAAAAAATCTAAATCACATACACATAATACATTTCAGGAACATTTCCTTTTTCTTTCCTGTTGGGAAGAAAATGAAAAAGGAGTATAAAAGAAGAAGAAAGAAACAATGATTGTTATTGTAATGCAGAAAAAATACTGTATTTGAAGGACTTGGTATCATTCCTGACATTATTCCATATTCCTCTCCTTCCATATTTTCTCTCTTAAAAATGGTCACAAGCATTGTGCTGAAATAGCAAACACTGGTAAGAAATGCTACCCCTACAGGAAGTTTACTTCTAACATTGGAACTTGTGTTCTCCAAAGGCTTGGATGATAATTTAAATCTATGGTGATAATTAACAGGAAGGATATTATGCAGAAGCAAATGACCGGGAGGATCAAATATCTTCTGGACTTTGCTGAGGATGAACAGAAAATTTTCATTTTCTTTCACTAAATAAAAGCAAGACCTTCAGACTCAGACTATCAGACTATACATTTTTGTTTGTGTTAATGCACAGCTGTTTAGGATAAGCAGGATAGCTGGGGGCGAAGGAAAACCAGTGCACTAACCCATCATAAAAAAAGCACTTTTGTGTACACTGATCTTAGTCAGATCCTTAGCATGTACGAGGATATTCCAGCTTTTTACACCCACATTATTTTTAATTGTGAATAGGGGTGTGTCCTCTATTGCAGAGCTAGCCCTTTACAGGGTCATTAATGTACTTCATTTGTGGTTGGGAAGGTATGAGTACCTTTTTTGTCTTTAAGCAATCATAAAAGCCAAATGTATATTTTCCCTGAGTGACTGATAGCAAGAACTTGTGGTATGCATTATCTAGGCACTCACTGATATTTCAATGGTCTGAGCAAATATTCTTAGATTGTGAGAGTGTTTTTGTAGCTCATGTATCACTGATTACTTTCAGAGGATGATTTCTGTCAAGATAATATTATGCTGCAGTGGATTGAAGCTGGGTTAATTAGCATTGATAACATACAGCTGTGGGCTGGCTTAAGGGGCTGCAGGTTGACCAGTGTAGATAAGGTGCAGCTGTGGCTGGTTAAGTTAAGTGGTTGAGAGCAATGAAGAGAGAGGAAGAAGCAAGGGGAGTGAGGACACATGCCCTGGATGAGGTGAAGAGAAGGCAGCAGAGGGACTGGTATGAAGAGTATGCTGGTATGAGATGGTAAAAGACCTTGTTGCAGCCGGCTAGCTTGGAGAATGGTGTGACGTTATGCTTTAGCATAGATTATTTTATTCAGAGAATAGACCTGTTAGACTGTATTTCAACTGAATTTATACATTGTATATGGACCATGTACACATCTGCCAGAAATTATAGGTTTTGTTTCTGTAGTTGTAAAAAGGCAAAATATATAGGTACATAGACATCCAGAAGTGCAGATAAATAGATGTGGAAGGGTTTTATAAACCCTCCTTTATATACCCTCATTGTCCATCCAGTCCTTCTTCCTATCAGCCATACAGCTATATAGTTATCAATCGTGGCACATTCACCCAACATGCTCTTGAAGATTTTCAAGTGATCTCCCATCTCCTCCAACAGCTATTTCAAATGGAAAGAACAGTGCTTTGTTATGCTTCATAAAGGCATGTTTTTCCCATCTATCTAATCTCTCTTGTTACAGTTTGAGAACATTACTTTTTCTATCCAATGTCAATGGGAAGAAATATTCTTTTCTTTGCAATAGCTTTCTTGTAATTGAGGACTGCCGTGATGTGGTTTCCCCTTTTCTGTCATACAAACATACACACATGCATAATGTACCCCATCTTCTCATGTCAACGTTTCCTCATAGATTGTGTTTTGTACAGGACTGATCATTCTTTTTCCTAGAAAACGACTCAGAGCAAAATGTAAATATTGGTCTCAATGTTTATAAATGTTTAATGAAACACAGAAATATGTTAACAATAACACTGAAAATATTGATAGCCCCTATGTATTGGGTGCAGGTGCCCAGGTGCTGGTTAGCTCTGTGACAAGATGCCAGGGCTGCCCCAAGCTGGGCACAGCTTGTTCCAGCAGACTCCAGTGGACCTACCTCAGGGCACAGCTGAGTTCCATAGCTATAGGTGGGGTGCCTCTTGGAAAATGTGCAATGAAGGGTAAAAAAGTTCTTAGCGAGAGCTGTGAGAGGGAGGATTAAAAAAAGTGTGAAAGGAAGAGCCCTGCAGACACCAAGGCAAGGGAAGAAGGAGGGGAGGAGGTGCTTCAGGTGCTGGAGCAGAGGTTCCCCTGCAGCCTGTAGAAAAACCATAGTGGTACAGACTGTCCCCCTGCAGCCTATGGATGACAGCAGTGGAGCAGATATCCACACTGCAGCGTATGGAGGACCCCATACCAAAGAAGGTGGATATACCTTGTAAGAAGCTGCAGCCCATCGTGAGCCTGTGCAAGAGCTGTGGCCTATGTGGGACCCATGCTGAACCAGTCCATTCCTGAAGGATTGTACCCTATGGGAAGAACCCACACTGGAGCACTTCTTGAGGAGCTGCAGCCCACGCCAGAGCAGTTCATGAAGGACTGTATCCCACTGGAAAGACCCAGTGCTGGAGCAGCACTCAACTGCTGGGGAGCAGTGTGAGGAGAAAGGAGCAGCAGAGACAAAATGTTATGAACTGACCATGTTACCGAAATCTCAGAATGAAGAACTTATCGACACCAATGTGATGTAGATAAGCAGACACTTCTTTATTAACGGCTGGGTGCGTGAGCGAGTCCTCTCACGATCAACGCACACCAAGCTTCAAAATCAGATACCATATATAAAACTTATTCATACATATTCATTAAATATTCATACATAATCATAATATTTCCCATAAATCATTAACATATTCTCCTGCCATATCCGATTCTGAGCAGTAGACCTTACAAAGGTCTAGAAATGGGTCTGGGGTACAATTTGGGTAGGTGGTATATGAGTCGGTGGTCGTGATCTCCCCCTGCCAGAATTACCTTTTACTAAAGTTCACGGTTTCTTGGCAGGCAACTACAAGCTGTTCCAGTCGACTCTTCCCAATTTCCGTTAATCTCATATTCTGACATCTCAATACACTTTCTATATACAGAAGACTGGTCAGATACAAAAAAACCCTTTCAAACCCTAAATTATTACTTAAGTTTCAACAATGATTCCAGCCCATTCTTCTGGCCTTAGTACAAGATGTACAGAGGGTCTCCTAACAACTTTTACTAAATAATCATAAATTTCTTCAAAATATATTTTTATCCTCCTATATTTCTATTCTATAAAATAAGTCTATAAAATCAAATAATCAAACAAATAAAATCAATCAATCTTAACTTTTTAACAAATCGACAACAACCACAGCCCCCATTCCCCATCCCACTGCGTCTCAGCTGGGGCGGGGGGGGGGGGGCAGATAAAATAGCTGAGAACAAAGGAAGGAAGTTGAACCTGGGAAGAAAACAGTGGGAGTAGAGTGACAGTGGTTTGAGGTTTGTTTTTGCTTCTCACTATTCTACTTTATTTTTAATGGGCAATAAATTAAATTAATCTTCCCCAAGTCAAGTCAATTTTGACTATGACGGTAACTGGTGGGTGATCTCCTTATCCTTATATTAACCTATGAGCTTTTCATCTTATTTCCTCTTCTACCTGTTGAGGAGGGGGAGAAAGAGAGCAGCCTGGTGGGCATCTGGCAGACAGCTAAGGTTAACCTGTCACAACCTGTATGTAGGTAATTTTTTTTTTCCCAAATACCTGAAATGAATGTTTATTTCATTACTCCCACTTTCAGCTTGATGAAACCGTTATGTGACATGTCAAGAGCAGTGTCATCAAATCTAGTTGACATGGTTATTATTTTAAATTTTCAGGGCAGGTGTATGTGATGTATTCGTATTTGGCAAAATGAGGAAATCAGATTTAAAGGTCGTTCATAGTTTTGAAATCAACTATTATTAAGTGGAGAAAAAGAATTGCTGCTTTAATGTAGAAGTACTCATTACTATCTGTTATAATAGTGGATAAACACCCAGAAGAGAAAAAAATAGCACCTTTTATGCTTTTTGTCATACCTTCATTATACTTTATTCTTCTCCATCTAAAATGAGTTGCTTGAATTGCTAATAAATGTCAACAAATCAGTTAATGTTTATTCTTTAAAGCTTTTGTAGTTTTCAACAAAGAATTATAGAGGAGCAGGAAGACCCCTCAGTTAGTAGTGATATCTTTCAATGGGAAAATTATCTTCTTAAGCGTGACTTTAACAGCAGTTTTAGACTGTTCTTCAAGTATTTTTCTTTAATGAGATGGTTCTCTGTGGACACTTGCAATTCACTAACAACAGCAGAAGGAGTGATACAAGTGATGCAAGCTCAACTCAGTTTTCTTGTAAACTTTCATTATCTCCAATTAAGACTCATATATCTGTTTTCAAATGCGTTAGGGTTTGTCTTAAATGATTTTTCTTGGTTTTGAAGAAAATAGAAGTTGATAAACTCCATTGCTTCAAAACAACTAAGATTTGTTTAGTAGTGTCACTTTTTTCCTTCCCTGGGGCTCTTTTTCTTCTTCACACCCCTAGTCCTGTCTTTGTGTTTCAGTAACTTCTCCAGTCACCCAGGTAGAGTTTAAATAGTTTTCTCTATTTGATAATAACACCGAACTCTCTACAAGTCATGGGTAGTTACTGAAGAGTGTATGTATAGTTGGATCATTGTAAATATGTGAGTTATGTGTGTATTTCTGATATATTTGCAATGACAAAAACTTTTAAGCAAAGAGGTGCATACAAGACAGTATACAGATGCTTTGACCTCTGTTTCAAAAGAAATATTGCTTATAAAATTGAGGTAGGACAACATTTGATCATGCTGTGAAACCCCAGTTTACAGCTTGTCACATCATCTCATAATAGCCAATGCTATGCAGAGAAAGAATGTCCATCCGTGTTGTCTTTCTATTATGCAGTTTTGCTTATTCTCAGTCACATTTCCTAACCTAAAATTTTAGCTCCAGCTTTTAAGGTTTGATAATCATTGCTTACACTTTATTTATTTCTTTGGAAATAGTAATGAAAAGATGACTTTGGGCAGACACTACTACAGGACTATATGAAATTTTGATGTTTGGCTTTACTGTTTGCATATCCTAATGTTATGACTAAGTTCCTGTATTTTGTGTAATGAAATGTAATTATATGCTCTGCTATTGCCTCCCACAAATCAATAACAGATGACCCAAAGTTAATACATTCCACAGTCTAGTTGCACACTTTAAAGAAGAAATAAGACTTTGAGCACTTTGGGACATAATCCAAATGGTTGGAATTTAAATGTGGTATAATAACAATGTGAAAGGCATTTTTCTTGTAATTGAGATGAGCCCATAACTACACTTCAGTCTTATTACAAAACTATACTCAAGAGGGAAAAAAATGGATGTGGTTAAATAACGTTGTGCTTTACAGATTAAGAAAATAAAGAAAATTGAGAATTGTCATTCAGAACAAGAAATTTAATAAGTGTAAATTCCTCAATTCCAAATTAAGTGATCACCTTGTAAGGGTGTCTGAGAATTCACCAGTGGATCCTCATTAATAGGAGGCAGGTAGAAACAAAATTGATTAGCAAGCAGTCTCCCTCAGAGCTCTTTGTGGTATAGATGTAGGTCACAGCCTAACTGCACAGTGAAAAAATCAGATGAAAAATACTTTTGAGGTCCTTATAAATGACTTGCAAGTAAACAAGATGGAATAAAACAGTAACTGATCATGTGCGAGTTTAGCAAAAAGAGTGTGGAGAAAGACAGACAAAATCTTTTTCATGATCATATGCCCATTGAGGGTGAAAACATGGGAATGTAATTTTTAGAAGATAGGTCAAGGGCAAGTATCATAATTTACATTGAATCTTATAGTGCCTTCTACATATTGTGTGGATGTTGAACTTCAACGCACTTGAGGATGTATATTGCACACTAATTTTTAATGTTTAATTTTTCACATGGTCATGATATAACTGAGAAAGAATAACTACAAAGGTGAGCATTTGCAAAGAATATTCTGCTAATCACTCTTTCAGAACTACTATAATGGTATGCCATAAATATTTGGGGAAAGGGGAAGTGGAAAAAAAGAAAGAAAACTCAATGGACTGGCAAATCATAACTATGCAGATTCTTGCAAATAACTTATCACTCAATAATTTGAACATTTTTAATGTTACACTCAAATTATTAGGACATTTTTAGTAATGGTTTTGTGAGTAGTCACATGCTCTTTTTTATGCTTTGTGTTTCAATAATTATTTTAAACATGAAAATAACCTGCCTAATGACAGAAAATGCTGCATAGATTATTAAATTTCAAGTAAACATTAAAAAAAAAAAAGGCCAAGAAAGTTGATAGATAACAAATAATACATTTTTACCAGGAGCTGTTTATTCAGCAATAGTCCAATTGTTCTTGCATTTGTCCTTGCATTTGTCCAACTCTGTGAAATAATATTTCAGTGTCTGTGCTCTATGTAGAAGCCAAGTTTTATTAAAAAGCCCTGGACAACATAAAATCATAGAATAAATTTAGAAGGGACTTTGAAGGCTTTTCCATCTCAGAGAAGAAGGGCCAAATAGATCAAGTTCTTCAAGAGCCTTTCAGATTATTCTAAATATCTCCAAAATTAGAGGTTTCACCACCTTTCTGAGTCTCTGCTCCACCCTCAGGTTTTACCAACCTCATGAACAAAACCCAGTTATTTCCACCTCTCCTTGTTCAACATGTGTTCCACCCTCAGTTGTCACAGTGGTCCTCCACTGGACTCACTTTGGTTTGGCAGTGGCTTTCTTGTATTGGGAAGTCTAAACTGAGAACAGCACTCCGGAGACTGCTGACATTCAGCCTGTTGTTTACCATGACCTTCAAGTCCTGCAAAAGTCTTTGTGAGTCTTGTAGACCTGTTCTGTCTCCAGCTGGGGCCCAGCCTACACTGTTACATGTGGTTATTTCAAATCAGATGCAGAAGTTTCCACCTGCCTTTGTTGAACTTCAGGAGGTTTCTATCAGCCCATTTTTCCAGGGTCAAGCTTGCTCTGCAGCAGCTCTGCCCTACAGAGTGTAAGTCACTTTTCTTCCTGGCATTCCCACTCAATGCGCAGTTTGGTATCACCCACAGAACTTGTGGAGGGTGCACAGTGTCACCATCTGGGTCTTTAATAAAGACATTAAACACTATTGGTCTCAGGACTGACCCCTGAGGAACACCACTGGCCACAAGCTGGACTTTATGTCATTGACTTCAAGCCTTTGAGCCCAATAGTTCAGCCTATTTTTAATGCATTTGGTGTCCAACCTTCCCAAACTGTATCTCACTGGCTGTAAGACTATATGGGGATCAAGTCAGGCAAACATCTACTACTTTTCCCTCATCCATAGGGGCATTCATCTCTTTGTAGAAGTTTGTTGGGTTGTTTAGACATAAACTGCCTTTAGGAAATCCATGATGGCTGTTCCTACTAATTTTTTTTTTTTTCTTCATGTACCTATATATGGTATTTAGAAGGATTTATTTCATTATATTCCTGGAGAATGAGATTTAGCGGATCACCTCTAATTCCCTGGATCTTTCATGCCCTTTTTGAAGATGATGATAAGGTTTTCTCACATATATTCTTAAAACAAAGATTTCTTTTTCATATATTAGTATATTGCGTTAAATAAAAAAAATTCTATTTTTAGACTCCAGCGAGATAAACTCATTCTTCCCAGTACTGTCCTCAGCAACTTTGAACATTCACATGGTAATGTATAGTACTGGAGTAGTGCCTAAATATTTTGACAGAATCCAGGCTGAAAACATCAAATAATTAATATAACAGAAAGCATTAGTGAAACCAATTAACTTCTCCAACTTGCAGTTTCCACTTAATGCAAAGTATAACATCCCATCCAACATAATTAGTCATCTTTAATTACCTTGATATCAGAATGCAAAAGGAACAAAGCAAAACCTAAATAATTAAACTACTTAAAGCACTCTTCCTCTTGCATTAGTAGGGGAAAATAGTTAATATAGCTGTAAGTTCTTTATTATTTTTTTAACATTTTAAATATAGATTTGTGCCTGTTTTTTAAAAAATATTTTTTATCTTTTATAGGTCAATCAACTATGTATTACAATTACAAATTGATAAATATAAGCTTGTATAACATAACAGACAAAGTTCATAATATCTTCATAAAATAAAAGAGAGGCAAAATCTCCACATATAATGTTTAAGCGTCCTATTCAAAATACTGGCTTACATGAGTAGAAAGTCTGCTAGGAGAGTTAGGACAGTGTATAACAGCTAAGAATCTGGCCTTTGGTGATAAAATTTCTCTTTGGTGGCCTAGTGTCTTTACTTGAGAGGGGAAATTGTCAATTTCTAAATACCTACTTACACTCATAATTTTACATATATACATCTATGTACTGGAGAGGAGCAAATCCATAGAAACCAATCTTCTCTTTCAAAATCTTTTAAGTCATGTTATATCTTTCAGTGCATCATTTTTACTTTGTTCTCTTAGATAGGTAATATTAAGTGCATATATAAATAGTATTGTCAGTCCAGAGCAATTTTACTTTTGCTGACTTTTTACATCATATAAATGATTTAGAATATAGCATGAGCAGAGTATAGCCCCGTGATGGACCAAAGTGCTCATTAAGCCTCCTCATTGACTGGAGGAAGATTCCAAGATCTGGGAAACAACAGAGTTAATAGATCTGGAGTTATTAACTCCAATTATTTTTAAAACATTCCTTCTTTAGAAGTAAAGTAATATATATGCTGAATTATATATGCCAAAGTGTGACGCTGAGTTTTTTGTTTGCTTTCTGCCCTATAACTTTTTGTTTGAAATTAGTAAATGCTAAATATAATAGCATATTACGGTTAGTCTAAAATGTAGGAATTACTCCTGTAGCCTGTAATGCATAATAGGTTCTGCCAGCAGAGGAGAGTGATGTGTTAACCCTAGGGGGAGATTTAAGTATTTTCTACTTAATTTTTCGTTCTCAGTCTTTGTTTGGAGTAACTGTATACTGAAACACTGCAAGTAATTTTCAAGCTGTTTGTGATTCATGCTTAATAATATTGTGGAACAAACATTAGAATTCAATATCCCAGACTCCAACTGATGCAACTTTAATCCTCTGAGAAATTCTACAAATCACTAAAGTTTATCCTATCATTAAAATTGCCTGTGGATACCTAAAATGTAAAAAAAGTTATGTCCATTCCCTCTGGCTTATAGTGACACTGCGCTATTGTTATCTGGAGTTTTGCAGCAAGTATTTATATAAGTTTGTTAGCTCTTTTGAAAGACTGTTATAAACCAAAGGTTTCCCATCAGTATACACATACATATTTTTCCATAGGTACATATAGGACAGTTTTCTACTGAGTCATATGTCTGGATATACTTACTGATATTTAAATGACAGTATTAAAATATAATTATGATGAAACAAACATTTCTGAAAAGTTTAGAAAAAAAATAAATTTTAAATGTAGCACACAGATACTGTTTTAGGTCTTAAACCAGGACGTTCTTATTTATGAGACAACAAGACAGTTTTTTTGAATATACTTGGCTTGATATTAGAAAAAGTATTAGCGGCTTGATATCAGGAAAAGGATTAGATAACATCTGTCATAGGTCTATCTGATTTGTAATTGTCCAAATGTGAAATTATATGATGTATCAATGCGCTCATGGTTCACCAGATTCTAACTCCAGTTTTTAAGACTCCACTTTCCTACAAATTGTCCATAGCCATGATCTGCTGGGTTACCTCATGGGCAAGGAAGCTTAAGCATTCCTTGTTTTGAGGTCTGGAGACAGATCTGCCAGAAGGACTGGCAGAAAACCCAGAAAAGGAAACCTATACTGAGCAGCTCCAAGAGACACACAAAATCTATACCTGTATGTAGGGAAAGTTTAAACCTGGAGTGTTTTCACTGAAACATTTTAGGCTCAACAAAAAGGCATTTTCCCTGTTAAACTCTCCTAAATAGAAAATCTATCTGAAATTTTCTTATTAGGTCTATTCCTGCTTATTCATTCTGACACCGACCTTACACTTTAGCTGCAGTACGTTAGCATTTTCTTTGCTTCTTGACATTTGTGAAGGTGTTGGTTCTGCCCTTTTCCCAAGCAAAATCTGGATGATTTTACATGTTCTTCTGACCACCAGCTGCTTGTGGTACCATGGCAAGGCAAATATGAGACTGGTTGAATGCTTTAGCTCAACATTTCCACACATTACTGATTCTGTATTATTTTTAACCATAAATCTGAATTTCACACGTTTACAATGCATGTTTTGAGGAATATTACAAAACTTTTGCAATATTTCTAAACTTTAACTTTTGGCATGTACTTTGAGATTTAATTCCTGGTTAATGGTATTTCCACGCTTTGAAATTTAGTGTACCGCAGTATATTGCAATACAGTAGTTCTTCACTTTCTTAGAATGTAATTCAATTCCAAAATCAGGTTTCAAGTGGTTTCAAGTGGAAATAAAGGACAGAAATGAGAACATGCAAGTAATGTTCATTACAACACCTTCACACAAATCAGTACCATTGACAATTTTTGAGCAGAGTAATAATGACAGGACTTCAGAAAGTCAGGCAACTAAATTAACTGGAAGAGGTATATGAAGGAATTTATACATCCCTTTCCAGTCATTTATAGTCTCCAATGCTTAGCTCTATCACAAAAATTACAGTTCACTTAGTTTACTTCAAAATCTTGCATGTATTTTATACGAAGCTAAAATGCAAATTAATTCATTTTAAATATGTAATTTATTTGTTGATATGGTCAGTCCTGTAAACAGTTACTAATATTTAAACAAACTTCAAATACTTGTAGACAAGTAAAAGTGACCATGGTTTTAGTAGCTTACATAAAACATTTCACTTTGTTTTTTCTGTCTACAAACATAACTACAGAAGACATTTGGATGACCACTTAGCGGAAATAGCAAAACTTTATTTTTAATACAAAGGATTGAAAACCTAAAGCAAGTATTCCTGAAACAATCCTGAGCTTTATTATTGCTATTTATCAACTAAGGAGAATTATTATAATTTCACTGTCAAGTAACTGTATTTATGGCAAAATAAAAGACATTGTAGGTTATATGCTTTTAGATTTGCAAAGAGCTATTGCTCTTACTAAGGCTTATAGCTTTTTCTTTCAAAAGGCATTTTTTTCCATAGATAAAACATGATTCCTCACACAGAGCACAATGACACACTGTAGTGGCAAAACCAGAAAGAAAGGTATATTTCTGGAGTTACTGTGGATGATAATGATACCTAGAATACCCACTAAACTTTCTGCAGGTAGCTGTTCTCATGCCTTGTTGACTGCCGACTGGTGATGACTAGACTGCTTATTCTCACTTTACTGATCACATCACTCTGGAGAATTGATTTATTGATTCATTGATGGCTTCTTTAAGAACGCGATCATCTTCCGTCCTGCTTAACTGATTCACTAATTCTGTCGCTTGTCCACTTACTGATTTTATTTGCTCAGCTAGTTTTTAATCCTTAAATTTTGCCTAATTCCACTCCATTGCCTGTGTATTCTATTATAATGAGTTTTACAATTTAATTGACTCTGTGCTCACATGATTTTCTCACTTAATTGTGTGTTTATACAATTAATTGCTTGATTTATACACCCCTAATTAATTGATTACTGATTAATCATATCATTTCCTGCAACTGAATTGCCAAAAGATTTGGTAACCATAGTCATGTGCTGCCGATATTTGTCCACAGTAGACCATGTCTCCTTTTTCCTCGCTGCTTTTGTTCATCTATCACCATCTCATCTACCTTTTTAATGCTCCCATGATTTTACTTTTACTCTTCTTCAAATTAATTACTCATTAATCTTTAACACTGTCAGAAATTCTCTTTATGAATTCAATCATTAGTTTTAATAAATTTTTTATTCAAATTTTGCTGCTTCTAGTTAGAAGCCAAAGCATGCTTCTGCAAGGAATCTGGCTTTAATCCCATATTATCCTATATTATTCTAGGTTAATCCTGCCAAATTAACTGAAGTTTTTCAGTAAAACAAACAAACAAACAGACCCCAGAAGTAGAGCCACAGAGCGTAGGAAAGAATCCAAGCATTTTTCCATACAGAACTACCAACAGGGCTATAAAATATTGCAATTGGCTTAGTTTTACCCATCTTAAAGAGATGTAACTTCACAGGAGAGGTGCCTCACTAAAACTAATCTATAGCATAGCTCTTCAGAAAGTTTCTGAGAAAATTAGATATGGCTTTGAATGCCTTCACTTGAGGAGGACACAGGCTCCTAAATCTCTTATGAGTGTGGCGGGTTTTTTCTGGCCTCCCCCCCCCCCCCCCCCCCCCCTTAAAGCATCATAACATCAATACTGCCTAATCATTTTCAGAGCTTTTCACAGTTTTATGTATCTCACTTCTGGAGTGAGCCTAGTCTTTGAATCCCAAAAGAATGGGACCTCTTTATGTGCAGGCAGAACTTTATGTGCAGACTGCTGTATTCTGTGGATCATCTTTTCAAGGAATGTAACCAACGAACTGTAGACACAATATTTCATGCTTTCTGAATCTTTGCTGTAACCAGGCAGAGGTTAAGAAGCAACTAAGTAGGCTTATTGAGTGTCTCTGTACAGAAGTTTTACTGGGTTTACCTGAAGGAAAATTGAAATAGATTTGGTGGACAGGAAACTAAAATTACTTCTTAAAAGACAATATCCAGATGCAACTGTGTTTCAAAACCCTTTAAAATTCACTCTTCTGCTGTAGTAGGCTAGTTTATGTATGAATCAAGCTCCTAAATAGTAATATTAGACAGCTAGTGGCATGTCTTCCAAGTTCCAAGTTCTGCTATCAAATTAACACTTTTGATTCTAACTTGTTTCAAAAATATTGTGAACAAATAAAGCCACACCAGCTGGCAGCATATTCTTTCCTCTAAATATAACGTAGATAAAATAAACAATAAATTATAACATTGTGCCAACAGGGATAGATTGTTGAGCCAAAAAGGCTGAAATGTTTAATTCCCTTTTGCTTCAGTCTCCAATATATAAAAAAGTGATGGTAATGTGGGCAAACATAATTAATGCCCTAAATTAACATAGAAGAAATTAGACTAGGCTAAAGCAAAAGGTTAGAAACTGTCCAAATACGGTTTTTGATATCCGTGTAGGCTCTGTGAAATTTAGCTTAGAGTACTTAGGGAGATGAAGTGGCTGGGTTAAGCGTAAAGCCATGTACTGTTATCTTTGAGAAAATTTTGACAGCTGAAGGATTAAATCTTTGGAAAAACAGATACACTATTTAACCTTAAAAATTGGAAAGCTGTGAAACTATAACCTTAAATTTCATTTTCTCTGTAGTGAAAGAAACAAGTTAGAGACATCTAGAAGGCAACAAAGTGATATGTGAAGAACAAATTGTTTCAAAGAAATTGATTTCTTTTTAAAAGAGGATAAAAGGCTTTGTGGATAGGACAATACAATGATATCACATATATTGGTATATTGTGTATGTGTATATATACATATAGTCTCCACAGTAACACTTTTGAAACTATATCTTACATGATTGCATGAGTATATTAGAGGCACATGGACTATTTGAAGCTACTACTGATTAGATGCAAATTTGAAAAATAAGTTCAAAATTGGTATTGGTTTTTTTCTGAAAAACTGGGAATATACAGAAGATGGAATTCTGGTATTCTAAATCTGATACCAAACAAAAAATCATGAAAGTTTTTTATAATTTAGTAGTATGCATATTAAATCTGCAGATGACAGTAAATCCATGTAGGCCTAGTGACAGACAGGACTAGTCTTCAGAGAGACACCCATGCCTTGGAAAAATATCATAGAAAGTATAATTAGGGTGAGATTCAGTTTACTAAATTTAATATAAAAATTTACATAAATGCAAGGATCGAGGATGACTGACAACAGTTTTGCAGAAAGTTACTTGCAGGTCATATCAGAATTAAAGTTGAATATTAAACGGTACCACACTGTTATGAGGAAGACAAACAAGATACTAAGATATACAGAAAGGCCCCTTATTTGTAAAACTTGCAACGATGTTATAATGCTGGTTTTTACAAGTAAAGATAGAACTGGAATATAATGACCAGCTTAAGATGTCAACTTTCCAATAAGGTCTGGAATAGAGTGAGAAAAATTATTACATATCAGAACAGTTTTAAGGAAAGCTTGTAGGACTTAAACTTGTTAAGTCTAGAGAGAGTGAATCAAGGTTTTTAGTTCTACGTCACAAGCTGTTCTTCATGTGCTCAACTGATGGTTTAAGAAACTATGGCCATACATTATAGCCAAGGAAATTTAGATTAGATATTAGAAAAAGCTTTCAAACTGTAAGGCTGGCTAAGCCCTGGCTATGATTCCTTTGGAAGAGTAGAAAATCCAAATAAAAGCCAGATGTGGTTATATGTCAAACAGCTGATGGACTACTGTCAAAAGATCTGTTGTTGACCAACTCACTGTACAAAACATTGTATATCTGCTTTGCCATGGGGCTTTTCAGTTTTCTGTATGTTTATTTTTCCCATTCATGTTCTGGTTTCATAGATTAGATTTTAAGATATATTTTTCCAGTTTAATTCTGAAGTATTAAAAAAAATAAATCTGCTCTGGGATTCAGTTTAAGGCAAGATATACTCTTTAGTCTCACTAACTCACTGAGCAAATCATCACAATTTTTAGATGAAAAATGGTCATTATAATGGAATTTTAAAGGGAAAAAAATGGGTAGTGGTGTTTTCTCAGGGAAACGCTAGTCACTCATTAATGCATTCTTCCTTCTTCATTGACTTATGTGAGATAAGAAAAAAACTACATTTCACTTCTGATTTCATCAGTATTATCAAATTTTTTTGTTTGAGAATATCTCAAGCAGGCAGGCTGTGAAAACATTTGCCTTCAGGCCAAAAACGGAAGTGCTTACTTTTTTCCAATGACAACCACAGCACCATGATCTTTTGAAGAGTCTTGTGGAGAAAATCTGGGTACTAAACAAATGCTTTTTATTCTTCCAAGATCAAGCAGAGATGGGTAATATATTCTGAATACTTCACAAACCTGCCCATGCATTTTTTAGGCTTGTCTTTCCTAGCTGTATCTAGTAAAATCAGTAAAGCTTCATATTGTACAGAACCAACTGTAGAATAGAAATGACAGTTCAAGGTCCTAGAATATAAGAGTTTAGTCAAGACAGGAGCTGTTTTTTCCCTGAAGTCTTGTACCAAATCTAATGACACAGAGGCTGTGAGTCCGAATGGAAGCTCAGAAAGCATAAGGACAGCTACAAAATCACAAAACGCATTGAGGGAAAATATGAAAATGTAGTTGCATTTTCCCATCTAGAAACATTCCTCCCAGTACCTGCAGGCAAATAGGCATGTTAAATACACTTACTTCTAGTTAATCCCTAAAAGCTTGGAACTTGCATTTGAACACTGCTGAAATCTTTGCTTAGAAAGTAGAAAAACTTCAGGATCCCTTTATAACTGCTTAAAAAGTGCAAAGTAGTTTGGATTCAGAGTGCAAATCCATGCAGGCCTATATGGAGTTTTGGTTCTTTGAAGACAGCAGAAAGTGCTGTCAAATTATGAGATGGAAACAGCCAGTGGAGTTTTCAGTACAGAGACCCGAGATAAAAACAAAACACAGTATTGTCATTTTATAACAGCTTTAATCATGCGTTACAGTTTGTTCTGATGAATATGTATGAGACACTGATGAACATGAATGATTGATATCTATGATTCACAAAGTGAAGAAGCTTATCTATATGCAGATTAAGTACCTCAGAGAAAACTATTCCTCCTCTCCCTATTTTGCTTCTGTTTTGGCAAAATTCCTGCA
Organism: Falco cherrug; assembly: GCF_023634085.1. Taxonomy (NCBI): domain Eukaryota; kingdom Metazoa; phylum Chordata; class Aves; order Falconiformes; family Falconidae; genus Falco; species Falco cherrug. Next base: position 65,851,916 of record NC_073699.1, read on the forward strand.
CCACTGAATGTGAAAACTTGGATCTTTCCTGCAGTAACAGCTTTAAGCTCATAAGAACAAATCTCGTCTATTCTCTCCAAATAAAACTTAAATTTGAGATTTCACAAATAATTTTGAAGAATGTTGAACAGCTGCTATGCAAACATTATTTTAAAATATTTAGGAAATACATGATGCAACAGACAAAAAAGCTGACTGGTTCATATATTAATGTTAATATATTTAACAGCTAATATTAGAAGTATTATGCAAGAGCATTGTATGGATTATGATAACAAATATACATACATGGGCTCAAAACTACTGGTTGAAGACAGTTAATCTTGGACAAAGTGAGCCTTTATCATCGCAGTCTGAAATTCCTCTTATACACTATCAATCCATAAAAAGTATAAACACTGGCCCCTGAAATAAAACTTAGCTTCACACACATTTACATAGCACAAGATGCCTAATCATTTAAAAAAATATATCTTCGACAACATTATTGGATTTCTTCGTATTTTCCATGTGATTTAGTCTTTTAGTTGCCCATCACACAAGTAGTATGAGTAACATACAATGCCAAGCTGTATCTATAATGTTGGAACAGAAAAGAAGTCTACTGAAATATAAGTCATTTGTTTGCATTGTATTTACCACATAATACAGTAAAGAAACAGTATTAGAGGCCATAGTAAAAAAATATTCAATAATACGATGATTTCATTTGAGAAATGAATGAGAAATTAGGCTCTATCTTAATAATGGTTGACTTGACCTGTTTAGATCTTTCACAGTTCCTGGAGGGCAAAAAATCAAATAATTGATAGGAAATCAAATAATTAGTACATAATAAATGAATATGTAAAGAATACATGTTTGTGTAATTTCTTAACTATATTTTCCTGTATTGAACTATATTTTTAAAGGTTAATGAATAAAGCTTTGTTTTTCTCTTTTATGTAATTTTTAAAATATTTTGATTGTTTAAAATAAGTAGCAGCTTTTTCTCTTACCAATAGAAAATAGAAGAAAAGATATGATCCATAGTTAATAGAAACTCATAATTTCTGGTTTATTGCACATAAATATCTATCCTTCTCTCTTATTTTTAGCCAATATCCATGTTATGGTTGTCAAATTTCTAGCACCCTGCATGTCTAAAATTAATGCATAAAATGCATAAACGTATCCATGAGAACCTTATCTACATTCCATGTTCTGATGTCAGGCAGTTGCCCAAAAACTGTACAAAAAAATAGTTTCTGAGCACTTTGATGCCATGCAAATTAGAATTTCTTGTGCTTATGATTGACCCAAGCAGAAAAATGATCACAAAATATCTGGTAACTTTTTCAGACCAAGAAATAGAGCCAAGCACCCACACATTCACATATGGATAATGAAAATGTACCAGCACAATTCTTCTAGGCAAGGAAGGATTTTAGATAAAAGCGACCGCTTTTATTAGAGATGTTATTCTTGTTAGAAAAGGACAGGAATCTTTTTGGATATACCGGAACTTGTGGTCTGAAACTGAAGCAGGAAACTTCAAAACTGAACACAAGTGAAAAATAACTGTTCTGACCTTAATTGGGTACATAATAGTTAGACTGCTGAGAAAAAGGGATTTGGTATCTAAGGCATACATGAAAGTCGATGTGAGTTTAGAATGAGGGCAGTGGAGGGTGATAGAAATTTTCTCCAGGGAAAAAGAGTTGTGATTTCTGGATTGTGAGTCATGAGTGGTGGGAGGAAAATATATTCTGCTATAAATTCATAGCTCCACAGAGTCTGTGTTCTTTGGTAGATGGCATAGGTATGAATTTTAGCGATGAAGTTTGCCTTCAAAATAGGTTTTTAGGTCTTTCTTGATTATCACAAATGGAAGATGATGGATGGGGTAACTCACTCACTGTTTGGCAAGATATATTTCCCAACTGGCAAATGTGTTTCTAGCCTTTTCCAATTCTCGGTTTGGTTTCATTCTGATTCATTAAAAATTTCATCTCTGTATTTTCCATGAAGGCATTTAGTATACTGGATGAAGCATATATGTTCTGAAGAGCAAAGAACTGTAGGACACTGAAATTGGTTTTTTTTCCTAATTTCACCAAAAAAATAATTTAGAGTATCTAAAAAATGCACTGTCAGAAGTTCTTTTTAGTCCTATTGTAATATGTTGCTAGAATTATTTTAAAGGTGGTGAATATTTACTCCTCCTATACATAGGTAACTCAGGAAAAGAAAAGTATTCTTTCCTGAATTAAAAGATGTGCTGCTTTGGAAGTAGATTTGCTATGGATTTCTGCCTTGTGATGGTAGAAGAACCTTAAAAAGCAAGAAATAATGGGAAAATCCAGCAGAATGAAAGAACCAAAACATGGGTTTGTCTATGGTGTGACAGGTAAAGATGTAATTCCAGACCAGCCTAAATCCTTTGTGTTTTTTGACTAGATGCATAGGCTTAAATATTCTTTTGGACCTAGGCTTTAAAAAGCAAGATATTTTCGTTCTTCTGATGTTATGCAGCACTATAGGAGTCAGATGTGCTTCTCATACTCTTGGAGTAGCCCTTGTACTGTTAATTTGACCTTACAGTGAACTTGATGAGTTGGCTCAACAGCACCTGCATTGCCTGAAGTGCCATTCTGCCTTCTGAGAAAAGGAAAACAAAACTTGAAGTCTGGAAGAGAGCCTATTAAGAAGTGGGCATCCCACATGACAGGTTCCTTTTAGCATCAATCTGACATCATAAAAGAATTACCTAGGGGCTATAATGAATGTGTTAACAGGAAATTAAACTCAGATGAAACAAAATTCTTGTAATTCTCTCTGTTGATATTTACATTGTTACAGGAAAGTGAGATTCAGGAATAGGTGGCTTCCATCTGAGCCATGCTTATTACTCATGTGTAAACTGAAAGTTTCAGCTGTGATAGATTCCAATTTTATAGAAACATTAATTACATTACTATTTTTTAACACAGCAAGGCTACTTGATATTCTTAGTCACTCCTTTAGAGGGAAAAATGTAACATCAGTAAGATAATAGAAAAGCCAAGCCTATATTTCATCCTAGGTAAAGGCATTAAAGTCATCAAATTCTTCCTTCCCATTATTATAAATTATTAAGTACAAACATTTTTGTGGGGAGGAATTTCTTTTTGTCATACGCTTAAATGCATGTGAAAGCACTTAGGGGACTCTGGTAAATTAAAACTAGATGCAGTGTTGATGGGTTTAAGGTTAGCCAGAGTTTTAAGAAACTAGTCAAACAAGCAAATATTTGTGTAAGTGGAAAATTCTGTGTAACGACAATACCTCTCTTTCGATGATCTCATAATAGTAGTTCACCACCTCTTGTAACTACTGGTAGAGATAGCTCATGGTATCAGCACTCAAAGGCATGCTCAGCTTCAGGAAGCCTGAGTAGTAACATAGTGATAAAATTGAGATAGAAAGAAAGGGACCTGCTATTCAGGAGATGGATGCTATGCATGTGATTTTGCTGGACTGATATGTTTCTCAAGATATCCAAGTGTATGTAACAAGAAGTGTTATGTACTTGAGTATTTCTACCATAACCATCTCCTACAAATTCATCTAGTTACCTGCATTGATTTCCATGGGCAGGTAGCCTATGAATTAGACATTTCTTTTACACATAGATCCATGGTCTTCTCCAGTTCTATGAATGAAGTTTATAAAATTGAAATCGTATTCCCAGAAAGTGGTCATTTATATCTTTCAGTTTTGATGGAAAACATTACTGGTTTCTTCAAATATGCTCAACAGATATTCCTTCTACATGTGGTGGGTGTTTATGCAAAATTACCTTTACTGAGTGAACAGCTTTTTCTTGGCTTTTAGGCTTCTCTCAAGTCTCAGGTGCAGATTGAATGTTGTTATTATAGGCTGAATAACACACACACACACACACCCCTCCATAGTCCTGTCTGAAAGGCATATTTCAACTCTTTAACATTTTACCCTGATAATGGTCTAAGAAGTTTTGAACTGGTCATCACTGACAAACATTGAAGTTTGAAGTAGAGAAAGGAAGGTGTTATTAGAGGCACAAAAAGACAAAAGTTTTCTCCACAAAAGAAAAAAAGGTGTAAAAAAAAAGCTAACAAAACCAACTGGAGTAGTCAAATAACACCTAGTGTTAGAGCAAAGAAAGCAGGAAGGAGAGATGGAAAATGGGGAAGAAGAGAGGGGATCTCTTTGCTGTTGGTAATGACACAGTTAAAATTTCTTTACAGTGTATTCAGTACAACCATTGTGATATTCTGGTCTATTACACTGAAACAGTATTTTCTTTAATTGAAAGAAACCCCATGAAATTCTTTTAGATCAATACCTCTGATATACCATAATGAATCAACATTAATGTACTCTTCTAAAGGTGATTGTTGTTAAAATTTCATACACATTACATTAACTCCACTTCAACATCCAGGACCTGGATTTTGACAAAGCAGTGAATCTCTCCATGAGCGGCTATTCAGCGTAAAAGTATTCTATCCCATCAAAAATATATATACTTCAAATCTATTTGATAAGAAAATTTTGATGGTTTGTCTATCTTTTTATTGTATTTTAATTTTTTTCAATATTTTATGGAGTAAATTATATTATATGATAGAAATATCATTATACAGTTTCATTAACAGAACCAATATATCTTGCTTTTGACACAGAAATATATTCTACTGCATCGATCAGAAATGGCAAGCGTATTGATTTATATAATGTAGGGTCTATAAAAGATGGAGGATTATTGTTAATTACTTTTTATTACATGGCAAAGATGGTGTTATATTGGAGATACTAAGAAAACTGTATCAGAAGAAAATTACAGTTGGAAGAATGATGACTTTATTAAATATTTTTTAGCTTTGTTGTTGTAATTCTTACCATGGTTAAAGTTTATACAAACATTCTAACAGCTAATTTGGATAATAATATCTGAATGGGCTTTTAAGCCTGTGTGTTGCACAGTTATTGCACAGAACATTTCATTTCTACATTAAATTCCTATCCAGAATTATATATATATATGTGTAACATCTACTGTACTTTAATATCTGTTATAAAGGATGTGGCAGGTGAAGGCAAAATTACAAGAGCAAATTGCCTTTTAGTGAGGAGGGCAAAGATTTAATATTTAATGTAATACAATTACTTTAGAGAAATCTCTTAAGTTTTTACAAAGTATTTAATTTCTCCTTTTAATTTCATTTTTTCATACATATTATGTATGTATGCACATACTATTTTTTCAGTGAAAAGAAATGCAAAATCTCAACACTGTGTTCTTTTTACTGAAAGAAATTAATATTTGATTTAAGTTTAGAAATTTCCAAGTAAATTGGTCTATTAAAAAGCCTACTTAGCAAATATATGAAAAAATTACGATGACCTGCCTCTCCGAGAAGAGCACGATCTGAGTTAATATTTCCATTCTACACTAATGTATTTATATTTATGCCCTACTCTCCCATCAGCTGTCTTAAAGACAATCAATTCCAGGAAAGTATTCCCTGTATTTGTCATTTTGATTTGTCATACTGTAAGCTTAAACGTGCCCATATTAAAAGGCATATAAAAGTTATTGCTGACATAAATACCAATCCATTGATCATTTAGAGCCAAGCCTTATTATTTCTGTGATTATATCCCAGTAGCTTTGAATCTATCAATTTTTGCAGATGGACAAATAAGGAAAAATGTTCTCAATGACTTCTTAATTTTTTTCTATGAAAATTGAAGAATTGTTCATATGCTTACATAAAACATAGGAAACAAAACAATTAGCTATTTCTTATGAATATTTGCTATGTAAGGGTTTCAAAGTGCTTCGTCTGTGTGACATGATTAGGATACCCAAGACTACTGTGGGAGGTACAATACAGAATCTATTTTTTATTGGGGATAATGACAGTAGTTACACTTAGGATGAAATTACCACAGGTATATAGATTAGACCTAAAGCTCATGCTACCTAAATTGCATTTTACTCTGTAATAGTCCCCAGGTCTTTTGATTCATGTATAGATGCAGGCAAAATAATAAAGGAGAATCTAACACCTAGATCCAGTAGTGTTCCAAATTAAAAAAAAAAAAAATTTTCACAAAAATATGGAGTGAAAAAAGCATCTGCTCAACTCAGAAAATTATGAATTATACTCTCCATTTATGAAAACATTTAAAATATTCATAAACTGATACTTACACAACACAATTGGCATAGCACATGATAAGTATTTGAACTTTTAAAATCAATGTTGTTTTATTTGAGATTGTTTGCCTTTAGAGGACCATGTTCTTTACTTGGGATGAGAGTGCATATACTTAAAGACTCCTAGATATCTGTCATTGTCATGGATTTCCATGTGTGATTAAGGTTCTTTGCCCTTAGTACATTATAAGATATCGTTGACTCATAGCACAGTATAAATTAAGAGGATTCACCAAGTGCAAACAGTAGGTCTTTAAAAGCTTAAACAACCTTTTCTTCACACCAGACTTCCTAGCAGTATACATTTAAAACTTGGAAGAGTAAGCCATACATGTAATAAGATAATATCTTCAATGAAGAAAAGAAAAACCCCACCCAAACAAAAGAAACCAATAAAAAAAAAGAAAATATTTATTTTTCCCATCTCAGTGAGGATTGTGAAACCAGTAGAATAATAACTTCCTCAACATGTCATCATACCCGCATAGCAATAACCCATATTAAATTTTCTTTAGACAGTTAGTTTGAAAATTAATGGGATTAGTATTGGAACATCAGAAAGATATTGTCACCACTGGCACTAGAATAGTATAACTTTCAGTTAGACGTGCTTGATATGCTTCAGTGAACATATTTCATTTTAATATCAGCTTTTAAATCAACCTCCAAGTACATCTCATGATAATAAAGAAGGTTATAAATTAATTTCCATAATAAAACAATAATCTTTGTGCACATTCAGAATTACAGTGCATGTTTTAATAGCATTATACCTGTTGATTTAAAAACTTACCATTTCTCACTCTTCCTAAACAGGCTAGCTACCTAAATTGATATAAAAGTTTAAGGGCAAAGCGCTGCTTTGCCAGAATGTTAATGGCCTAACACATTTTACAAAGAAGTTAATGATGACTTCAAGTGTGTTATAGCATTATGACTTAGAAATATTTTTAATATTATATATTAATGAGAAACAATTTGATGAACAGTGTATATATGACACCTTTAAATAACTACGGCTATCAATAGAAGTATAACTAATTTTTTCTTTATTTTTCTTCCATACCTTCTTAATCTTAAATTCACAAAAATTCACAAAACTACCTGTCTTAAAATCAAAACTATAGCCCATAAAGCTCACATACATTGTGGCACCTCTTTTTTGTAATATTTATTGTAACAGAGCTCATGTGTTATATAAGAAATTGCTTGATTAAGTAAATTTGTCTCTGACCTTGCCTTTAACAACTCTAAAAATCCAGTCACTTGAAAAATACACATAGTGAGTGGCTCTGGATAAACTTTTTTTTTTTAATTTATGCAAAATCATCCTAAATAGGCTTCCAGATGTTTTTATTTCATTAATTCACTGTGAATCTCAAAATATCCATCCACTGTTTAAAGTATTATACCCTTAAGGAGATTATTCGTACTTCATCCAAGCAAAAAAGCTATCGAAAATAATTATTTATTTGGTCAGTTAAAACACTTTGGTCTTTTCTGTTTATTCCTGAAGTTATCATAACTAGTGAATCTCTGGGGAAAACAATACTTTTCTCCCATTTACTTCACCCCTACCTATAGCTGCTTAATTTTTCTGCCTTATTTAAACATTTTTTCAAGTGTTAATTGGTAATTTTATTTTATATTTGTGTTTTACTCAATCAGCAGACTTGATAATATCAGTCTCACTGACAGTGAGCAAAGCAGTTGCCTTTAATGTTTCAATGTTTTATGGCACAGAAAAGAATGGGACCCAAATATTATTTTAAGCAGGAGAAAGAAGTAACAAAGGAAATAAAATGCCCTAACTTTCCTTTACATTGATTTTTCTTCTATTGCCTCTTACAGTAAACCAAATGCAGATTAAGAAACTGAAATAAAGCAGGCATCAAATAATTAAAATATATCTGAAAATACAGCTTTAAAAGTAGTGCAAGAGCCAAAAAGATAGCATAACATTTACTAGTAGAAATTAAATATTTGGAGAAAAACAGATGTGCATCCAGGGCTGAAATAAAAATGCACCATCGTTGTTGAGAACAATGACTAAATGTAAGTGTATTAGATGATTAGGTAAATTAGACTAATTTGAAAGATGAAATGGCTCTTACGTCTGGAATAGAGGTTGGGGAGGATGATGTGGAAGCAGGAGAGGTGATAAGGTTGTTAACTCTCACAGGACAGAGAGAGGTAGGTAATTCTTACTTGTGGAACATTAAGCTATTAGTTGTGATCATAAAGCTGATATCTTTGCTTAAGGCTATAAAGCCATGATATTTATGGATTTTTCTTAGGCTCTTCTTTGTATTCTTTCAGGTCTAAGAGGTCAAAAGTTAGTTGTCAAAAAGTATTCTAGTGTTAACTGCATGTTTCCATTGTTTCCTTCATTATATATATGGAATCATTCTGACATGTATATATTCAGTTCCACCTATATAATTACCAGGGGACATCAGTTTTTTTCTTGGTAAATGCCTGTATGACAACCAGCAATCCAAATTTTTCTGTTGTTTGATGAAGGGTAGAAGGGAGAAGATTGCTGAGATAATTTTGGAGCACATAAACCGTTTTCCAAGAACTTGCCAGCACAAAACTTATGCGTGCAGCTGTATCAGTTGGTATTATGAAAGAAATCACCTCTTCCTACAATCCTTACCTTGCTTGCATCCTTATGCCAGTGCAGCTGTAAAAGCACTGTCGCTACCTTCAAGATGTATCATTCTAAATACACGAAAAGTCTTTATTCTTTTCCTTTTTACAAGTCAAACTAGTTTGACAGCTGTTTTAGAGGAAAGAGTCCAAAGCACTGAACCATCAGCGTAACAAAGCCACACATTAACTTCCTGCACAGATAGAAATACAAATATTGCATCATCTCATATTCCTGGTGGCACTGTACATATTGATCCGTAAATAAATAAAAAACTAAGTTGTCCATGTAAGTCAATATGGCTCTATTCCCTTAAGTGAAACTGCTGACTTCTATCTGTTTAGGGTGTAACAATATAGTTGAGGACATATGCCTACTCAGACAACCACTGTTCCTGCCTGGGACAGAGACTCTGTTGCTGTCTCACATTGGAAACAAACATTTGCAGCGTAAGGTTTAAAGTGGAAGAGGAGAGACACAACATCTGTGGTCTGAACTAATTTTTTGACCTCATACTCAAAGAGAAGAGAAACTTTCACAGAACTAGTCTAAGTGGGAAACAGTGATTTATTGTACCTCTTTTCATAACCTGACCCCCAATATTTAAGCAAAGCTACCAGAGGTCAGGTATAACAGAAACACACGTTAACATGTAACCTGCAGTGAAGAATCAGGTCCATAATGCTGCTAAGGTTGTAATCTCTTTCTGGGTGCCTGAACGCATGACTAGACTCAAAGAGGACATGTGGAAATGTTCTGGGATTATACATAAACTTCCTACATCATTGTGATGAAACAGGATTTGGAAACTAATGGAAGGCTGAAATCTTTTTGCCCTCTCCTACACACTCCATCCCTGAATTTTTCCAATAGTATGATGTGTCTGAAGTAAAAAAATTATTGGGCAAAACAGAATAGGTTGGAGACTAGCAAACAGCAAATTAGAGCAGACATATAGACTAAGCACAAAGAGCAAATCTAAATCTCGTTTCACAGGAGAGGTATTAAAGAAGAAAGGCAACTACTTACAATTTTTCATACCACTCTAAGTTAGTTCTAGTTTGCATTTACTGTGATTTCTATTAGATGTCTGAACTGTCATAACACGTAGTTGGCAGAAGATAAATTTAAGTCGTTAGGAGAGACAGAACACCTTAGGTGAAGTAAATAGCAATCTGTCAGATATTATCACTGTAAGATATTATTACCAAATCCTATTTCCTTTTCATCAAATTGAATATTTTTCAGAATGTCTTTTAATTGGCATTTGAATGACCACAATGCTTTATCTGTGGAAAACGTGCCTTCTAGGAAATGGTTTTTAGGGTGTAGACTCATGTTGTACTGACCTCAAAGTAAAAGCAAGTTTGAGTTTTCTCTTTCTTGTCTCCAGCTTCCTTCACCTCCTTCTTCCCAGTTTTGTTTTTTGAGAATTGTATTAGATTGGATTTATTCAATGGTCTTATAACATTCCTCCACATTGTTGGGCATAGGAGAAATGAATTTCTTAATCACTCCTACTCCTAAGGCAAATATATATGAATTGAATATTTAGCAGGATAAATATATACTTTTTGCTACTTGCTGCACAGGATAACTACTTACCTGTCATCAGTTTCTTGGTGTAAATTATAATAGTTTAGTTCTGGAACTGACTCAAATGCAGATTTTTCAAAATTCTGTAGTTAGCTGGAATATGTGGATTGTCTTCTAACAAACCTTTCTGTGAAATATAACTAAGCTTCAACATGATTGATCTTCCATTTTATACATAGGATGCATATAATTTGTTGTTTTGCTTTGGGTTTTTTTTAGGAAAAAAACCACATGGGGACAGTCCTTCATGAGCTGTTCCAGCAGTGGGTCCCTTTCAATGAGGTACGGTCCTTCAGGAAGGACTGCTATGTTGTGGGTCCCACATGAGGTTACACCTTCTGCCAGAAAACCTGTTCCTGCATGGCCTCCTCTCCACAGGGCACAGCTCCTGCTCCAGGAGCAAGGTGTGGGGGGTCACAGTTCCAGAAGCCTGCTCCAGCATGGGGTCCTCCATAGACTGCAGTGGATGTCTGCTCTACCGTGGACCTCCATGGGCTGCAGGGGTACAGCCTGAATCACTATGGTCTTTACCATGCATTGCAGGGGAATCCCTGCTCTGGTGCCTGAAGCCCCTCCTGCCCCTCCTTATTCTCTGATGTTGATGTCTCAAAGGCTGTTTCTCTCACATTTTCTCACTCCTCTCTCTCACAGATGTTGCGCAGCACATTATTTTTACTTTTTCTGATATATGTCATCACAAATGTGCTACCAGCCTTGCTGACAGGCTCAGCTTTGGCTGGCGGTGGGTCCTTCTTGCAGTTGGCTGAAACTGGCTCTGCCTGACATGGGGGCAGCTTCTGGTGTCTTCTCACCCCAGCTACCAAAACCTTGCCACATAAATCCAATATAGCATTATAGTCAGGAATTTTAATGGACACTGTCCCTGCCAAAAGAATAAAAGCTCATGACAATCAGAACAGAAAATACACCATGCACAGAATATTTTAAGGCATAGGAACTACAACTCCAACAGGAATTCAGCACTTTCCTTCCTCTGTTGTGAGAGAGTACAGCTGTATAGGCCTTGTTTTCTTCAGGTTAGTCAGAACCTTGTCTTTCTTAGGGTGAGGAGAAAAATCATTACATCTTGATCTGTAAGTAAAAGTAAAAACATTATCTTATGCATTTCAAACCCAACTTTTGTGTAATATGTACACTTACCTTCACTCTTATTTTTTCCCTAGCTTCTCAAGCGACACTGACATATTTTTATCAGAAACACTGTCTCTCAAGTTCTTTCACATAATTATACAGGTACTTTGATATACTCTGATAAATTAAAAAAAAAATAAATCCTACTCTGCTGTTAAGATTAGTGCAAATTAAATGTTCCAAGTACTACAGTACTAAATATGTAATTGTTTAAAAATCTATAGCTTGAAGACTAACATATTATAGTAGGATAGTCTCAGTGCCTCCTAAGTCTATTTTAATGCTGACGATGGAAGTGTATTTGTCAGCTCCCAGGGAGAAAAAAAAAACCAACAAAAAAACCACGAACAAAAAGATCTTCCTTTCTGTTCAACCTCACTGAATATCACAGCTTATAACAATGAGTCAGATCCTCAGAGTGAGCGCACATAAACGCCGCTACAAAATAAAGGCAATCTGTGGTTTGGTGCCTACTAATATCCAGAGAATTTTGTCTTGTCCATTTCTTCTATTTCAAGGTGACAGCAGGAGAATAAAGAAAACAAAACATTTTAACAGCTTACCCTTTTATCTAACTCTCATCTTTCAAGACTGAAAGAAAAGACCGAGCAAATTTCCATGGTTTTCAACCATAGTAACTTCAGTATTTTATCTGACTGTTACACAGTAGAAGTAAGAAGCATTTATGAATTCATTTTATATGGAAAGATAAAAGCTACCATGAAGTGATTTTAATTTCGACAACAAATATGAAATCAAAGCTGACAAGATCTCTCTTTACTGATCTACTTGAAAACAAATTGAGACCTATTTAGTAAATAAAAAACCTACACAAAGATAATTTAATTCAAGTTCGATCTTTTTTATTTTTCAACAAGTTACAAAATGCAGCTTGAGTACTAAGGCAAGAGATTTTTAAAACATCTATGCAACTGTTAATTCATCACATTTAGAAATAAAGTGTGCTGTTTAGTATAATAGTAATCCTTGTATGCCTTTTCAATTTCTGAATACTCCAGTACAAACATTTTGAAGTAAATTACTGAAGGAGTTGCACTCATCTGTCATAGTTCCTCAATTTCTGGGTTTAATGTGTGTCTTCTTGCTGTATGTATTCTAAGGAAGGAATATTTCTAGTACACAGAATATAGGTAATCATTTGGAGAAGATACCAATGCCATCTTTTCAACAGCTCCAGTTGTGAAAAAGCAGCATTTCACTGTAAATTCATACAAAACATACTTTCTTGCCATTTGGACCATAAAAGGTTCAGAAAGTTTCACAGCTTATTATAGGAGCCATTAAGAAGAAAGGCTAACTTAAAGGACAGCATGGAGAAGTAACAAGCACAGAAGCAGCAGTCACCCCTAAACACTAAGGTAGCAGAAGCATTTATTTAGCCTTAGTATGTGAGAGACGATTAGATCTTAAACCAGCTGATAAAATACACCCTCTGTTTTCTCTTCCAATGACCTTTTCCTCTCTGCCTGGCTCTCTTTAAATTCTTGTCAAGACTCTACGGGGTCCTGCCTTCTGCTCATCTGTGCTTTGTACAAGCTCAGCCTGCAACAAAACAACCTGCTGCTGTTCTTCAGGTTTCCAGCTTTTCTACTACCCTCCTTTGTTCACTGAACATGTTTTTCCATATGTGAAAGATAAGGTATGAGTCAATTTTAGATCAGCAAAAGGACAATTAAAACAACTCCTCTTTTGAAGACTTTTAAACATGGAAGAAAAGCTATAATGCCTTCAGGTAAATGCCAAATAATAATGAGGTTTCATAGGAACTTTACTGATTCTTCTTTCCTTTTCTATTTCTGGTTTTTTTTCCATGAGAGTTTAATCAGCTCCTGTCTTTGCAGTGATTTACAAATACCTTGCCATGTCTTGAAGAAGTCAATATACATTAAATACATTTTCATGAATACTTAAAACAACAATTAAAAATTTAGCAAGACCCTACCCTCTATTCAATCATATGCTGTTTGTGAGGTGAAGAACTCAGCACATGGCTTAATTAAATCTAAGTCCATATCACTGTATAACATTAATTATAATTAATACAAATGAGACACTTCTGTGAAGTGGAAATACTGATTAGTTTTCCTCTGAATCTTTGATAGGTGCTGATAAAAAAGAATGCAAAGGTATAGTCACACAACTGGAGATGAACAAAAATGCATTCCAGGCTGGCAACCAATATGCTTAATATGATGCCTCATATTAAACATATACCATTTGCTCATTTGTCAGGTACCAAAAGAGAGAGAGAGACCAATAGCTAGATTTACTATATCTGGAAAGCACAGATAAATCTACTTGTGCATGCATTAATGATATCTGTGTATCAGAATGCGAGCAGGATTGCAAAACACAAGTTTTAGCATTGCTATGTAGAATACAGCTGCTTGATAGTTTTCTGTAGCTAAAATATTCAATTATTGCCAGTTTAAGTTGATTATAGTTTATTTAATATCATGGTGAATGGGTTTAATGCACTCATAACTTTCATCCCACAAAGCAATCTATTGCAACGCAGATTAAAGAATCTTTTCTGTAGCAGAGCTAATTTAAGCAGCTGAATGAGAAACCGGAGAAGTACAGAATTTCAACTTTAAATTACCATTTTGAGTGACATCAAAGCTGGCTGCTATGTCATTTTGTTATGTCATAATGTAATTCTCATTAAAAAATACTTCTGAGAGGGAGACTTCAGCTGAATTCATGTTTGTAAATTAAACAATACAGAAAATGCAACACAGTAGAAACCAACTGTGCAATTATTAGGCAAAGCTATAATAGTTCATGATGTTATACTCTGCCATAGGTCTGTCCTTTTTGTCACAAAGGTACACTGAAACCTAGTAAAGCCAGTATTCTCTTGGATAGGCCCAAATGGTTGAAGAAACTATATGCATCTTATCCCTCTTCCTAGAGTTCTCAATTTCTTTGTACTGTTAGGACTAAGTCTGACCTTTCTCCAGCTATGCAGCAAAATGTATAGGCCATAAAGTTGGAGCCCAAACAGAATGGGTTCAACAGCCTGTCTCCCAATGGGGACAATTATTTTAAAGAAAAGCAGTGGGAACCAGGATGGGTAGAAATTCCTCAGATGTACACAAGAAGTTTGTTGCCATATGTAGTAGGCCATTTCAAGGACTGACAACTGAGACACATTTTCTGTTGAACAGAGCCCTAGATTAAACACAGTTCTTGTCTTCAAAAAAATGTTAACTCTTGCAATGCTTTACTTTTTCCTTTCATGAGAGAAAAGGACAGGTATGAGTGCAGAAAAAAACTGATTCTCTGTTGGTTCCAATTATCCCCAGGAAAAAATCCATATCACAGAATAAATTAACTTCAGCAATGAACCCTAGTTCCCAAAGAATACATGGAATATCTCAGTTTCTTTTCCCTCTCACATTGACTAAAAATCAGTCAATGGCATAGCCCTTTAACTTGTGGACAAAGAAGGCCAAGATCAAATAGTCTAACTAACTCCATCCTTTCTTATAACTTGCAGTTCCCTAGAAGCAGACTTCCATGCCATTCCCCTGCATACAACCAAAAAATATTGCTTTCATTATCAGTCCTTGAAAAAAAATAACAGGGAAAAAATAAAAAAATATTTCAAGATTTACTAAGTGATTTTATCTCATTTGAAATGTACTGCCTTCAAGGTTCCTAGGAGCAAGTATATTTTCTCTTAACTTTTACTTAATCCATTTGTAACCCTGTAGTAATAGTGGGGAGAATTAAGTCAGAAAGTGGGGGGAAAACGCTTTATTTATTATTTGACCCCACTTATCACTTCAAACATATTTTAAAGCATAGATTTTTCAATGCTTCCATACTTACTTTTATTATTTTATTAGGAGTTTTATCTTTATGTATTCTTTTTCTAGGTTAAAGAAACATCTCTCCTTCTATCTACTACTTGTAGACAGATCATACTATAGGCTATGGTGTTTCTTCAAAAAAGGCATCTTTGCTGGTCATCCACCTTATCAGTTGATACTCTGGTAATCAATCAGAAAAAAAAAAAAAGAGATGACAAACTCAATTCAAGAAGCAAAATCTTCTACAGTTTTAACATTATTTCTCACATTTTCTTAGTAAGAAATTACAAGGTTTAGGGAATACTATTTGATTTTTTCAATGTTTGATAGAAAACAGTAACAAGAAACAGTAACAAGAAACAGATTTTAAATCAAATTTCTTCTTTTGCATGCAAATGAGACAGGGTACTATGCTGGGTTCTCAAAATAGATCTGACAGTTACTTTTTCTCTCCTTACCTCTTACACTTTAATATTATAGGCAATTTTCACTGCAGGCAAGAAGTTTACAAGTCTTACTATTTTCACCATTTGAGAATTCTATCAGCTAGATTTTTGGGAAACAGGTTGCAAACGGAGTTGTTGAAGACACTTATGTGACTTTTAGTCTGGGAATGTGTGTGATGCAAGAATTGAGTCTTAGTACTTAAATCATATTGTGTACTTACTAAGGAGAGCTGCTGTGTAGAGTTTCTCCTTCACAGAGAAACATGCAACCAAACATGCAAAAGACAATGGCATACCTAATTAAAGAGATAATAAAGACATCTACTCAAAAAAATTCAAGAATAGATATTCTCATATCCTCATTTAAATAGACATACCTTCATGTTCCCAAGCGTGAGCACTTCAGTTTATCAGTAACTGAGGATTAATCATCATTACCCCAGTGATTTCTGTTAGCTGTGGAGAGACTCTAGACAATTTAAATAAACAGCAAATCTGTGAAATACATGAAAGCCAAACTTAAAACTGACTTTCTTCTCAAGATTTGGAGTATTCCAGTTACCAACATTTTAAAGATTGAAAATACAGGGCGCTGAATGTCTGAACCAAAACTATGCAGATAAAGAAAATAAATATAGTAAACCTCAAGACATTTACTGCCTAGCAGGTCTTGATTAACAGTTTACAATGTTTGAATGCTTTGTATGATGAAAATTATTTGATTATGCATTAAATGTTGGCTGAGGAGGTTCACAGTAACTGAAGGGGATTGTGAATTACCATGTCGTTAGGGTTTATGAAAATGATTCATCTTCACTGATTTCAAAAACATTTTGAAGACAGAATTCTTGGGAGTTATTTTGTCTTAAACTTTAGCTAAGGAAAGGAAGAAAGTGAGTGAAGAATTATAAACAGCACTGCCTTAGGATGCTCAAAGACAGGAATTCTTCTTATGGCCAGTCATCTGATTGAACTCTTTCCTAGGTATCTCATAGGGTAGCCTGGTACTCCGGCTATCAAGCAAAATGTATAAGCTGTATAGTATTTTTCAACACAAACAAATGACCAATATGGAAAAAAGAAATAATTGTTTATATACTCTTTAAAAAATAAATAACAAACAACTGTGAAACATAATTTTAATTTATTGCAGCAGCACAAATTACTTGGCTTATTCAAATATATAAACAGCTTAACCTTTACATGTCAGTGTTTCTTCTTTCAAAGCAGTTAAACATCATGCAGTCTTGAAATAATGGTGCAGCAGAGCTATAGTATATGAAATAAATACGCTCCTGAGTCATTATGAGACAGAAAGCAGTCTTTACATTGCTGCTGTTTCATGTTTTATGAGTACAAAGTTCAATGAAATACTTTTTTTTTTTTCCTGTTCAAAAGTGAAGGAACATTGAAACCTCACATTTGTAAGACAGTTTTGTAAAATTATAAAGTGGGTAGCAATTGTCCTCTTGTAAATTATGTTTACAGAGAGAAATTGTGTTCTTTCAGACTGTCCAATTATCGCCTGAAATAATAGTTGCCATATTTATTTAAAAAAAATAACCTGTAGCCTTTGATCAAGAAACCAGAGTACTCAGAAGAGTCAACTCTAAGCCAACAAATTTAACAAGAAGTATGAGTTTATGAAAAGTCTGCATCTCTGTGGGTCATTAGAAGGGAACAGAGACATTAGTTAGAGACTTGAGCTTTCTGTGATGATACACGAGGGCAGTGAACCACAAACTCAACACAAATACAATGGTCTATGTTAGCATTTGATAAGTTATGTTCTGTTAAAAAATACGCAATATATATATATCTCTAGACAAAATTTGATTGGAAACTTTTAGAGTATGCACACTGAGGAGGAAAAAAAAAGGCTTAAAAGACCATTGTACTTTAAAGCAAACAATTTTTTTATAAAATCAGGAAAATAGCTATTTGTGTTAAACTTGGAAATAACAAAGAGTTTTGAATTACAGCTCTATAAACACAAGCTCACACAAAGAGCTTTAATTATGCCATCAGACACATCAATTTTGAAGAAACTCTTTCTTTTCTCCAAATTTTTAGTTTTGTAAAATGCTTTTATAGTAGCATGAAGGACTTTTTCTATTGTTTTAAAGAACTCTATAACCCTGACCTGATTGTTTCAAACCTGCAGATGCAACTGCAGAGTCACTGCAATGTCACAATACTCCCAACTTCTTTTTGTCATGTTTATAGAAAGTTTATTATTTTAGGGTACTATATTTAGCTGATTTTGGGGTAGAAACAAAGCAAAACAAAACCCAGAAGATACTACACAAGTATCATGCACTGGCATTTACATATATATATATATATATACATATATATATGTGGATAACTGGCTAGCTGAAAAGGGTCACATAGACATAGTCCAGCTGGCTGGACAAAAATGCACATCGCTCTCAGCTTATCTGAAATAAAGCAAAAATATAACAGGAAGATTGCGGTGGGAAAAGAATGTTGCAGGTGGGAACAGATAACTACAGAAGAGAAACTAGGGGCGGGCTTGGTATTTAGGCAACTAACCAATAATGAGCTTAACTTTTGTAATATGTATGAGCTAATTATAACAAGGCATAAAAGGTGACTGTAAGGTACAATAAACGAAGTCTGCTGATTGCTCATATTGAGTGACTGTGTCTTCCCTCCGTCGCGACATATATATATATATATATTTATATATATATGTATACACACACACACACACATATATATATATAAATGCAGTGTTTATAAAGTCATTAATTCTAGTTGGTACTTGCTTCTATCTAAAAAGTTCAAATATCATTCTTTTAACAATTTATGATTTTTATGACAAAAAATTTATACCTTATAATAATTCCCATTACTTCTACAGTTTGTGGGTGTAACAGAAGAGAATAAATACAAGCATTCACCAACAGAGTCATCAAGGTGCTCCCCATATGCTGTGTAGTCCACCAGGATGACTTCTCCAAGTGTTGGACTCTGGATATGGAGGCAATGACCACTGCTAGAGCTATTTGACATACACCACTACTTGGCAGTTCCATACATGCATGAATGCAAAAGGAGAATTACTCATAACTGTACTGTTCCTGACCCACCAGGTCTTTTTGATGGACGCATCTGGCTCATGTACTTAAAAAACAGGACTAAATGGAAGATAGCCATGTTGATGTTATTTATTTAGATGGACATTGTTACCAGCTGTTTCTTGCGACAACGAAATTGTTACTTGCAACCGCCTGAAGGGCGGGAAACTTTATCCAGGCTGGAGTGAAAAGAAAAATTTTAGCTGTTGTAAAGAAGCCTTTTATTGATTTTTCTGTCTCCTCCTGAAATTCAAGAGAGGGACAATGATAAACAACGAGAAAAAAAATGTAGAGAATGCTGTGCTGGTTATTCAAGTGCCAAAATAGGTTGTGATGGTTTAATGCCCCTTCCTGTCCTAATTTTCCCCAGACTATAGCTATAAAATGTGAATTAGGGATGTATTTTGCATGCTTGTTATTCCTTTAAGAAAATGAACAATATTACTCCTCTGGCAAAATGCCCTAGTAATATTTTTTCATCTTTTTCCCTGAGGAGGTAATCAATCATTCAGTAGAGTACCAATTTATTGGAATGACAATCAAACATACCTCCCAAAGTAATACAGCAGAGATAAGATTTATAGATTAATCAAAAAGACTGCATTAGCAATGGTTTGGTTTCAGCAACTTTCTTCCTCCTATAAACCAACAAGCCGGAAGACCAATGATAGACATCTTTTGTTTTGTCAGGAATTTTGCTGCAGGATCACCTTTCTCCAGAATATTAGAGTTCAACTGGCTCAGCAAATTTGCCAGCAACTGGGTTTCATGAATCTGTAGTTCAACTCAGTAATGAATACTCATAAAGAGGAATGGGAAATTCTGGCAATTTGGGGCAGTAGTTGCTCTACAAAAGTAGTAAAAACATTCACCTTTCTCATACTACCACTTACTTTCCAATCCCTTTTCCAGTTTACTTTAGGGATCCAGTCTGAAAATATTTCCAATATAGGATTTCAAGAGGCTGATAAGGAAAGTTGAATTACAGTACAATAGATACCCTGACTAGAAGACTAAAGAGGTTTGGGCCAGTAAATATGAATGTGTAATTTGAGCCTAACTTTTCACATTTCTCTTGTTTTCATTTCAGAGAAAGCTAGGAACTGTTGACATGATGTAATAAACACATTACATTTGATCACATCTCTAACACTGCCTGGCACAACTTAATGAGCATTCATTTTAGATTTTGGAATCCCTTTTTTTTTAGTCATTAAACCAAATAAACATTACTGTCAACAAATACTGTCTCACTCTATTTAGAAGAACTTGTGAACATGAACAGCTCCAGCAGTTCATATGTAATTTCTGACCTCAGTAGTGCTCAGCCTTATACAAACATTACATTCCTCTGAAACCAAGGAGTTTGTTCTATAGGTCAACTGCCTAATATCCTGAACTTCACCGTGATAGATTTTAACTTGACTTCGACTTGATTCTATGATCTTTCAGTGTTCATTCTGTCACAAGTAACAACGTAAAGGACAAGTAACTGAAAATTCAAGATCTATTTTCTATGTATTTGCTTTTATTGATCATTCTATCAAACTACTCTGTGCATATGAAATTTATTTAAAAGGCAATGTGCTGGTTCTCTATGGAGCAAGCTGCAAGACAGTTTCACTTGGTCCCTAAGCTCTCATGTATGACAGTGTGAGATCCTAGTTTAAGATATGTCTGAAATGAATCTCAGGTAGCACTGACATGCTATCTCTTTTTTATTATTTATAAAAGGTCTGTAGCAGAAACAGTATAAGTGATTTTGAACTCAGTAAATGCAACAGCATCAAGCTTGAACAAGATTTTTATGATAGAGAAGATGTATAGTTTACACTATTCATTGTTTAATATCACCTGTTAAATTACCTTAAGCAAGATCTGTGAGACCACACAATAGTTATAGCTTGCATGGTATAATAATAACTTATAGCATTTCCACAACAAAAAAAAAAAAAAAGGGAAAAAAAGGTTTCTGACAATTACATTCATAACTTTAGTTATTAATAAAATTTTATAAATCATATTTCATATCTTGCATTCTAATATTCCATATCAGGGCACAGAAAAAAGATTAAAGGAAATTTTAAGTAAAGTCAGTCTTTGGCTGGGACACAAGAAAAATGCCCTAAGTGTTAGGGAAACTCAAGTAAGAGACCTCTAGGGTTCAAAAAAGAGGACAAGCCAAAAGATCATAGAGGGATGTTTTTTTAAGAAAAAAATAAGAGCAGTAGCTATCAAGCCCTCCTTCTCCATCACCTTTATATCATTGCATTGCAAATAGTTCTTTACCACATTGAATATTTGGGTTTTATTTCTCCACTTGCCAAGCCTAGATGATAATTACCTAGGTATAAACATATCACCGCATTTTAAGTAAATAGAAACATTATGCTACAAAGTGAATTCCCCCCGATGTGTAGTTAAGAATCACCTATAGAAATGGACGTCAGTGATAGGTTCCTAACTAAAATAATTTCAATAGCAGAGTGAATATTAAGACGAGGTATTTCTTTCACACCCTGTTTAGTTTCAGTGCTGTAGTGGTGAGGTGTCACTACATAATCAGTGCCCCAAAAGAGTCCCAGCTCTTCCTCTTGCCTTTTTCAATTCTCTCTTGTTCTCTTCACCTGGGATAAAAAAATTACCAAGGGAGATCACAGGCTGAAAATTCATTATCTATTCTCTAATTACAGACACACACACATACATAACTACCAGGCATTTGTTCTCACTTATGAGATTTATCTGCATAAATTCCTGAAAGGGGTCACCTAGCAAACCTAGAACAGACCTGACAGGATCCGTTCCTATGAGAAGAAAAAAACAGGTTACCTGTCTAGCAAGATTCATGAGATTTGAACATTTTTAAAGTATCAGAGACTGTTTAAGTAGGTAGCGGTACACAAAGACAGCCAGCTGAGATTCCCTCAACCTCTTTCAAAGGTAAAATAAACAAAACAAAGAGAAAGAATCAGCTGCTATTTAGCAACAAGTTCCAAAGAAGTTTAAATTTTAAATTTTCCAAACTACAAACTCAAGTACAGACTGTTGCCTAACTGTCAGTAAAATTAATTGCTATTGGAAAAACAAAAGATGGTATGTGTGTTAACAATTATCAAAAGATTCAGGAAGAATTCAAGCAGCCACATACTTGGGGGTCAGATTTCAATATCAAGTCACTTAGATGAAAATACGTTTTAAAAGGAAACAAACCAGAATTCAGAATATAGACACACAGATTTATTATCTAGTAGGGAAGTGTCTATATTGGTTTTGTAAAGGAACATAATTCCCCACCAACATAGCAGCAGTCTTTGACATGAACAGTCACTTAGGTAGCTAAAGGTAGCTGCAAGTATATTTGTATTTTCAAATAACTTTTTATAAGCTTTCCAATCAACGATTCTTAAAATACCATTAGTTGTCATAGGAAGGTTCTTTTGTGGATTTCAAACAAATTAAGAAGAAATCAAGAATATGTATTTATGTATACTGTATAAATGGTCAACATATATTGTCAAAAAGTTACAAAGGGATCTATGTTGAGACCCATGGCTTTCAATACAAATCTATAAAAAAGATAATTAGTGATTTTTTTTTCCCTGATACAAATGCTGAATTCAGGATGATGAAAACAAAAGGTTACTGTAAAGAGTTAAAATATCTCTGACACCAAGTCTCCATAGATTGAATAAGCTATCCTGAAGCTAAAGTCACAGGATACACTTGTAACAAGAAAATGCATCTGAGACACTGGTGATTGGCTGTCACATACCTTTTGAATATTCAGTCAGCAGAATATCTGCAATTTAAATGCCTTGTTAGAGTTAATAACAGTTGTCAAAAAAGCACATTAACATGCCTAGGGGATTAATTCCCAACTTCCTTAACTGCATCTATGTGACTAAGGCAAGGTTCAACATGAGCTGTGTGGTCCCAGGTGAATATATTTCCATGTTTTATGTGATGATAGTTTAAACTAGCTGAAATCTTGTAAAAACATGATTTAATTAAAAGACATACTGCAAATATAGAGAAATGGGTATTTTGTAAGTGATTTTCATTCGCACAACAATCTGCAGAGGTACCAAGCCTGGTTTTATCAAGCTGAGCCAACAGATTTCTACTTGACTGAAGTTTCTACGGTTTCCATGGGATCTTCATAGGGAAGTTGATTAAGTATGGGCTGAATGAGAAGCCAATAAGATGGGCTGAAAACTGTCAGAACAGCTGCGTTCAGAGGGTGGTGGTCAGTGGTACAAAGTCTAGTTGGGGGCCAGTAACTAGCAGTGCACCCCAGGGGTCAATACTGGGTTCAGTCTTCTTCAACATCTTCATTAATGGTTGGAATAATGGGGCAGAGTATACCCTTGGCAAGTTTGCAGATGGCACAAAACTGGGAGGAGTGGCTATTATGGCAGAGGATCTTGCTGCCATCCAGAGGGGTCTTGGCAGTCTTGAGAAATGATCTGACAGGAATCTCATGCTGTTCAACAAGGGAAAGTGCAAAGTCCTGGACCTGGGGACGAACAACCTCGGGCACCAGTACATGCTGGGACTTGTCAGCCTGCAAAGCAGCTTTGCAGAAAAGGACCTGGGGGTCCTGGTGGACACTAACCTGAACATGAGTCAGCCATGTGCCCTTGAGGCAAAAAAGGTTAATGGTATCCTGGCCTGCATTAAATAAAGCATTACCAGCAGGCTGAGAGAGGTGATCCTTCCCCTCTACTCAGCACTGGTGAGACCACAACTTCAGCGTTGCATCCAGTTCTGGGCTCCCGAGTGCAAGAGAGATGGGCATACTGGAGAGTCCAACAAGTGACACTAAGATGATGAAAGGATGGGAGAATCTCTCTCCTGTGAGGAAAAGGTGAGACTTGGAACTGTCTGTTCTGCCTGGAGAAGAGAGGGCTCAGGGGGGATCTTACCAATGTTTGTAAATATCTGAAGGAAAGCTATACAGAAGATGGAGCCAGCTCTTTTCAGTCGTGCCCCAGTGAGAGGACAAAAGGCAATGGGCAGATACTGAAAGACAGGAGGTTTCCTCTGAATATCCAGAATCCTTTTTTGCTGTGAGGGTTACTGAGCACTGGCACAGCTTACCCAAAGTGGTTGCGTAGTCCTCGTCCTTGGAGATATTCAAAAGCTGCCTGAATATGATCTTGGGCAACCAGGTGTCCCTGCTTGAGCAGTGGTGTTGAACCAGGTGACTTCCAGACACCCTTCCAAGCTCAACCATTCTGTGATACTGTGATTCTTCGACAAGTTTTATCATCTCCTTTATTTTTTAAACCTCCACACAAGGTGTTGTGCATGTGACTGTGAAAGGTATCTCTCTTTCCTATTTTGCTTTTAATTTCTAAATTCTTGGGAGACAGCTTAAAGTGCCCTAGATTTCTCTTATTGCACAGTAGCATGAAAGAACAACATGATCTTAGGACAAATAATAAGATATTCCTATTGGTACAGGTTGCTAACTATGCAAACCGCCATAGCTCTACTGAAGTCCATTCATATCAGTAGAAGCATCTGTCCTTTTAATACTCTTCATTTTTTTTAAGGCTAAGTAAAAAAAAAAACAAAAAACCACACAATCACTCAGGCTGAAAACATATGTTTATTCTAGTATTCAATTCTATAACTGCACAGCATGCAACAGACATCAATCACTAAAGGAAGATAACACAATAGGTCATAAGGGCATATAGAGCAAGGTTCAGCAGAACATAACTTGGGACAGAAGCCTGTAATATGAAAACTATTTTTCATTATATACTTCAATATATAAAAATACATATTTATATAAATATATATTTACATAAATACTTAAATATTATATACTTAAAGTAACAGTTTACAGAAATACAATGATATACAGTTTAATGAAGACAAAGGATTACAAATCTTATACTCAGGCTTTTAGATATATGTTTTCTTGCAATTATCACAAAACATGTAAAAAGAAGAAAAAAGTAGCAGCATAATTTCAAACATTGATAGTAAAAGCGTTATTTCAAATGCTTGGATAGCACTATTTTCTAGACGAGTTTAAAAAAAATCCAGTTTAAAAGAAGTACTTAAAAACTGTAGAAATTGGTCTGGAAATAAACTATTGACTTAAATATGAGGTTTTAATTTAAAACAATTAAATACACAGCAATGATAGGAACTGAAAATAATTTGGCTACTACCCAGATCAAAGGCAGTACAGATCACACCCTCCTATTTTTTTGTGAGGTGTTCATGGCATTGTTACCTCTGTCATCATAGAATCATAGAATCATGGAATGATTTGGGCTGGAAGGGACCTTAAGGTTTATATAGTTCCAACTCCCCTGCCATGGGCAGGGACACCTTCCACTAGATCACATTGCCCAAAATCTCATCCAACCTGTTTTTCAATAATTCCAGGGAGTGGGCATCCACAGGTGCTTCACTTATGGCTTCTTCAGTCAATAAGTACAGCTCCACAAAAAAAGAGGTAATACATGCCTTTAAATATATCATTCTCTTTCAGAAGCTCCTTCTCATATGAATCAGTCCTTCTGCTCTAAGAGTTATGAATATCTTAAACTCTGTTTTAAATAACTGCAAGATGGTTCATACATGCATTATGCCAACATCATCCACTAGCTTAAATGTCTCTTCTCCCTTCTTGAAATGTAGCTTTCATATGCATTTATATGAAGCAGTCATAGCTGTTTTTTACCTTTGTTCTGTCACAGAGATCAAGCCAAACTTTTCTTATGTTTCCCTTTTATGGTGTTTTTTTCCCTACTCTGAACATCTTACTAGCACTTTATGAATTTATTTTAGATTACCTTCTTGTAAAGGAACAGGTGACAATATACATAATCTTGCAAATTAAATTCTGCCTGTGACTGGTATTGACCATTAATATTTCCCTTCTCAGCGGAAACACTTTTTTCTTGGTTCATCCTGTGATCACATCAGCTCTTTTTATGATTACATCACTTTAATAGATCAGAGTAATGATTTAATCAACTAGTTTATCCATATTTTTCCACTCCTTTAGTGTTTTCTTATGATTTTATGCACTTTGTCCTTCTCTTTAACACTAATATTAAAGTTAATCCTGTCATCAAATAATATTCTTTTATTCCATATTGGCAGTACACTCCAGTTTTGCATAAGCAGTACTAATCATTACACTTCTACTTTCTCAGTTTGGTCTTAAATTAGAATATATATAAAAAGTCCAAGAAAAATACTTGAAGATTTCCAGTACCAGTTTCCCACTCAGTATTTTCATGTTGCTAGGGGAACTCTGATTTAGCACATTCCTATGCACCTGCATCTTCATCTTTTCCAGATCTACAGATAACTTCTTATGGTACTACATCAAAGGCACTACTGCAACCCACATCTGAAGAGACCACCTTGTCTACATAATCAATTATCTTGTCAAAGAAATACAGAAGATTAGTCCAGTAAAATTATTTTACAATAAGCCATAATGCATTTTATTTCAGCTTCCACTAACTTTGTCATTTTAATTATTCTCACACTTAGATTCTTTTTTTTTCTCTAAATGCCTTTATACCAATGAGGTCAGACTAATAAGTCTGTATTTACCTTACTCTCCAGGTATTTTTTATGTTCCAGTCTGATATTATTAATCCTGATTTAACAATTTATAAAAAGTGGAAGCTGGTTTTCCACACATCAGTTCATGCAGAATTATGGAACAAATTAATTTAGTCCCTGTATTTGCCATGGATTCAAAGCTATGCATTCCAGTTACACCAGTTACATTTTTCAGAACTTTCCTCCAATATATTAACCAAATTTAATAGTACTCTTAGTGTATCTGTTCCTACTGATTATTGCTATATTTACTGCAGCTTTACTGTCCAGTCTACTTCTATAGCACAACAGCTGTTCCTTAATTTTGTTATACAATTCAAGAACCTTATCCTGTCCCTTTCTATATCTTTTGCTAGATATAAGTAGTCAGCATGTTTTTGGGTAGGTCTTGTTTTATTCCAAATACGTCTGTAAATTGTAAATGGATTTTCTAAATCAGAAACGTGTGTAAGACTAGAATTTGCCTCTCAAGTCTAAGCAACCATTATTTTTCTTGGTCAGATGACTGAAGTCTAAAAAGGAGTCCAAAATATCTCTGTGTATTAATTAGAATGCTTATTAATGGATTCCTAGTAAATCACACAACAATATTCTGTTTCCAGGATGGATCTAGGAGCTCATACTGCATGCAGTGAATTCCACAGGACTGGAATTACATTAATTTTGCATTCAGCTCAGTAAATGAAAATGTATTTCTGAAGCTTGAAACTAATGCAAAGGATTTATTTCAGATTTTAAATAAAGCTGAATTTTAACAGCCATTAATTAAAAAGGAAAATGTTTTTGTTTATCTGACATACTTTAAAGGAAAGCAAGCAAATCAAGCCAGAACAAATAGATTTATATGTGAGCACAAACACTCAATTATGGAATCGCTCCAGCCTTCGTTTCATTTGGTCAAGGTTCTCTTTCCCCTCAAGCAGCAAAGTAGTTTGCTGGCAGCTAATGAGGTAAAAACAAACAGGGATAATTAGAAATTGTATAATTAACATATTTTCCACTATAAATATTGATTTGTTGAAAATGAGTTTGATGGGTTTGATAAGTTTCCAAATTTAGAAGTGGAAAAGATTACTTTTTTTTTAAAGAATATTTTTTAAGGAAAAAAAATATCTGATATCTGATTCCATAAAGTATCAT
The DNA here is from genome assembly GCF_023634085.1 of Falco cherrug. Lineage (NCBI taxonomy): Eukaryota > Metazoa > Chordata > Aves > Falconiformes > Falconidae > Falco > Falco cherrug. The sequence continues at coordinate 65,879,683 of NC_073699.1, forward strand.
GTAATTCTTATTTTTTTCATTTTTTGCTTCTGAAATGCTGACTTTCATCCAATGTGTTAATATCTCACCATATAGATATCCATTTACACTTTGTTACCTAGTGACATGAAAGATTAATTTCACTTAATTAAGCAATTAAAATTATGATTTTTAGGGTATTGTAACCTCTCCTTCAATGGGAAAAAATACAATCAAACTATACTATAAACCTCCCATACAGTTTCTCCCATTTACATGGGACAGTTAATTTTCTCCCACATGGAGATTTCAGCTGTGATTTACAGTAGTTCCTCAGTGCTATATTGAAACATATTCACAGGTTGGATTTGCCACAGTAAAAATTACTTTACATCCATGGAGACTTTATAAGTTTTAAAGACCTGAATCACCTTCTAAAGATGCTCCATCATTTGTTTCAGTTCATGATAGATGGAGAGATTAGCACATATAGGTTATTAATTTAGCTTCCATCAGGTCAGTAGATCCCTGGGCCAAAGCTATATGACCAATAAATAGCATGTGGGGTAAAATCTTAACTCTGTACAAGTCATCCAGGTTTGAAATTTCTTGACATTAAAAAAAAATTGTACAACCAAAGTCTTGGCTTTGTTTTTTTGTTTTTTTCTACCAAATACTCCTGAGACCACAGGTGCAAAAATTTAATTAACTCAGTAATTACATCTTTTACTCTGATCTGTATTGCAGGCCTCTTGAATATTCTGCACTTGTTGTCCACCTGCAGAACTCCCATCTACAGAAACTTGAACACTGCATAGGGAATTAGTATACAAAGTGATGCTGTGGATGCGAATAAGAAGTGTCCTGCAGATATAACAGACAGTTACGGTTCTGCAAAGGCTGAGACAGACTGGGAGGAAAGGACAAACATGGTGTATGACAAAAGAAGGGGATTAAGTGAATTTCTTCCTTCTGATTTTCAGAAGAGGTACTGCAATGGGCTTTACTGACAGAAAATAAAAAGTGGGGTGATTGCTGTTTTATAGGGAGGAATCTCAGGGAGAGTGGATATTTGTTCTTAAGTCAGCCAATGTCCTTTGAAAGCCAAAGTGATTTTGGACATAGCATGTTCATGAATTCTGACAGAAGAGCAATAAATGCCACAACCAGGTTGTACACAACTGCTTTTGGTTTAATTTAATAATCAGTTAGTTTTAGCAGTTTCTAAAAGTAGGTGATATGCACCCTACAGGAGTGGAGCGATAGACCTTACTATATCTGTGCAAGAGGTGTCAGAAGTACTGCCTTATCACAGAGAGCTATTGAGGTACAGGCCCTTGGTTCTAGCACATCTCTGTCATTAATAGCTTTACCTTGTCCCCAATTCCCTAAGCCTGCAGCCAAATAAACAATTGTATTTTCCTTCCCTACCCCCTTGACCCCTGCACCAGAACCACTACAGTGAAACAAAATGTATGAAAATTGTTTTGTCAAGGAAAACACTCAAGACCAAGTATGAGCAGACTAAACTATTTCAATTGAAAGGGGCATGCGCTGTTCCAGAAATGAGATTTGCAGAGCCAACTGTAATTTACACAGAAAGACAGACGAATCAGAGGTTGAATGGAAATAGTCCTGAAATAGGTCCAGCAGAGAAATGTAGCTTTAGACTAATATACCAGTCAGGAACATACATTTTGATCAGAAAATTCAGAGTCCCAGAGAATAACCTGCAAGGAAATTCAGTGGTTTTCAGATAAGATTTCAGGTCAGAAATTATATTAATTTACCAGACATCTAAATACATTAACAATTATTCACTTTCTTTGAAAAGATATGACTAAAGTCAGTACATGCTTTATGGAGGCATTGCATTTATTGCATATGTCTTTATGAAGAAACCCATCCTGTATTGTAGGCTGAGTCCACCTATATTTATAAAAGCTTAGATAATGACCTGAATAAGAAAGAATCTTTCTCTGTCATGGTGAAAATACAATCTAAATAGCAATGGGAAAGTATAGGATTTCAACCTTCTCAAATTCTATCATTGTAATTTTTCTGCTGATTTCCTATCAAAAAATGTATTAGACCTAGTCATTAATAAGTAATTTTTATCACCAAATAATGAAATTCATTTCTATATAAAGCTAACATGCTAAAACCTTTTGCTTAAGTAGATTCCCTTTCCTCTCAAAAAGTAACAGCTAGAGACCTCACATTGTCAGAATCGGAAAACAACTCAAGAGATGACAAATTTTTACCCTGTACTCTTTGTAACAGCCTGCATACATTAAATATTTGTTTTCCATGTTTTTCTGCACAGGCATACATGTAAGGATCACAGTACATGTCTGTGATTTCTGGGTATGCAGTATGTCAAAAGAGAAGCAACACAAACATGAAGTCCAGTCATGTATGCAGCTGAAACTCTTCTATCAGTCATCTGTAGCTGAAAAAAGAGCTGGGAGTTTACTCCTCTTGTTTAATAGATGTTAAAATTATTGTGGATTTGTCCTGGTTTCAGATGGGATTGAGTTAATTTTCTTCTCTAGTAGTTAGTACAGCGCTGTGTTTTGGCTATGATGTGAGAACAATGTTGATAGGACACTGATGTTTCAAGTTGTTGCTGGGTGATGTTTATATTAAATTAAGGACTTTTAAGTTCCTTGGGCCCTGCCAGCCAGAGGGCTGGAGGGGCACGGGACATTGGGAGGGGACACAGCCAGGACAGCTGACCCCAACTAGCCAAAGAGGTATCCAATACCATATGACGTTATACTGAGTATATAAACTGGGGGAAGAAGGAAGGGGGGGACATTCGGCATTATGGCGTTTGTCTTCCCCTGTAACCATTACATGTGATGGAGCCTGGCTTCCCTGGGGATGGCCGAACACCTGCCTGCCCAGGGAAGTGGTGAATGAATTCTTTGCTTTGTTTTGCTTGCGTGCTCGGCTTTTGATTTACCTATTAAATTGTTGTTATCTCAACCCTCGAGTTTTATATTCCTTTCCAATCCTCCTCCCCATCCCTCTGGGTCGTGGGGAGTGAGCAACTGGGTGTGTGGTGCTTGGTTGCCGGCCAGGGTTAAACCACGACAGGATTTTACTGACAAAATACTTAGCCATCTAAACCAAAGAGAATATACCACAAGTAAATGTTGCATATTTTTACATTTTAAAAGTTTTTTCTGCAACATCCAATGTGGACCTATTAAAACATCGTATGATAGATAGATATGCATATATTTACTAATATTTATCAACATATAAATCTTACTTTCACTCTACGTTATGCTCATGCTAATACTTTAAAGGCATCTACAAGATCTTTGGCAAAATATTATTTCATGTTATTGAAAAGAAACTGACAGAAGTTTCTCCCATCATCTGTTATTATTGCATGCTGTATTGTTGATCATCAAGGGAAGGTCAAGTGAAGATGAATAATGTGTTCTCTTTTAGTAATAATTACTTCTCAGAGTCAGGCTAATGGAAATTTAAAGTAAGGGAAACATTAAAAAACAAGACCTGTATTTTAGAGGTGGAAAACCAAGTATATTAATAATCTCCTTGAGACATATGAACAACATTGACTACAGAATTTAAGTAGTATTTCATTTATTTAGAAGGACATTTAGCTATATAGTTTCCTAACTCAACATTAAGATTAAAAAGAATACAGTTAAATGTGACATTATAGTGTGTGTCTCCTATAGGCCACCTAACCAGGAAGAACAAGCAGATGAGACCCTCTACAGACAAATAGAAGGAACCCCACAATTGGAAACCCTGGTCTTCATGTGTGACTTACTTCAACAACCCTGATATTTGCTGAGGGAGCAACTCAGGACATAAGCAATCCAAGATACTGATGGAGAGCATTGACAACAACTCATTCAAATGATAGAGGAGCCAACACGGATAGCTGCTCTGCTGGCTATCAAACTCATCAACAAGGGACTTGTTGGGGATGTGAAGGGAAAAGGCAGCCTTGGCTGCAGTGACCATGAGACGATGGAGTTCAGGATCCTGAGGGGAGAGAGAAGATTCACAATCCTGGCCTTTAGGAGACCATCTGCTTGTAAAAGTCTGGTGAGATAGAGTTCTAGAGAGAAGAGGGACCCAAGGATCACCTCTCCCAAGCTCTAGTGGTCCATCCAAATAGGAAGTCAGGCAAAAATGACAGGAGGCCTGTGTGGATGAACAGGCTCCTGGTCAAACTCAAACAGAAAAAAGAAGGCTACAGAGGGTAGAAACATGGACAGATAACCTGAGAGGAATACAGAAACATTGTCTGAACTTTCAGGGATAAGGTAAGGAAAGATAAAGCTCAAATGGACTTGAATCTGGTCAGGGATGTCAAAGGCAAGAAAAAGAGCTTCTGTAAGTACCTAGGTGGCAAAAGGAAGGCTAGGGAAAATGTGGGCTCAGCTTCTGAATGAGAGGGGGCACCTGGTTACACAGGACATGGGGAAGGCTGAGGTCCTGAATGCTTTTTTCATCCCTGTCTTTACTAGCAAGACCACCCTTCAGGAACTGCAGTCCCCAGACACTAGGGAGAAAGGCTGGAGCAAGGAAAACATACCCTTGGTGGAAAAGGTTCAGTGCAGGAAATACATAAGCAAACTGGACATACATAAATCCATGGGCTCTGATGGAATGTGGCCAGAAGAGCTGAGGAAGCTGGCAGATGTCATTGTGAGGCCACACTTGATAATCTTTGGTTCATCATAACAACTGGGAGAGGTACTCAAAGACTGGAGGATTCTATATTATGTTTTCCACCTTCATCTTTTCTGAATTGTTCAATGAAGAATATAAAGAGCTTCATTAATTTATTGCAATAGGCATGCTTTAAGTAGAGATATTTAGAATCAATGTATCTACTATACACAACTATTCTTCTTAATGCTTAAAAAAATTCTCCAAACACTCTCACAATTAAATGTGGTGCAAAAAAGTTAACAATTTTTCATTTCTTACAGGAAAATCTGTTGCTAAATAAGAGCAAGTATTGTATCTTAAACTAATATTTTCTCAGAGCAATCATGTACAGAACAAATATAGTCTTTTGTTTTTCAGTGACTGAATCACACATCTGAGGAGTCATTTTCCTATTGTTATTAGCAGTTGCAACCAGTTCACTTTCAGATATTGCACTTTATACTGACACTTAGTACCAGTTTACATCTCACCTTGACATATACATACTTGGAGCACTGAAGTAACAATTTGACACTTAAAAAGCAGTACAGAAAAAAGGTTCAAAAAACTGACAAAGTCAGTTCTGGTCTTCCAGTTGTCAAGTCTGCCAGATGAATTTGCTTATTACTGAACTTTCTACTGAACTTAATTTCAGATACATTTCTGCCTCATTTGTTTCACTGTTTTATTTCACTCAAATCCAAAAGCAAGAAAAAGGCAATTAGCATATTTTTTTTTTTTTTTTACATTTCCTTCTGGAAAAGTGAGTTAAAGGAAACTTTTGAAGTGGGTGTATGAAGTTTTCTGAGTTCTTTGATGTCCCCTTCCTGAACCATGTCAAGATTCTCATGCCTAAATATTCTTATGTGGTTTGAGGTTAAAGATGGGTTTAGACATTCCTGAAAAACAAAATACTCTAGAATAAATCTCTACAGAAGATTTTCATGTAAGGTTAAAGTCCCATTCACTCCCAAATAAAAGGTGACTTACCAGCCTGTATTAATAATAATAATCTGTATTATTATAACTAAAAAAGATTATTGCACTGATATAAAAAGCATTAGAAAATTATTCCAAATAAATTCTCAACATACACAAAATCACATTAATAGTTATTAAGTCACATTAATTGCTCAATACAGGATTAAAAAAGAAAGGAAAAATAATCTGCAATTGAACTGAAACTTCGGTAATAAGCTATCAACTGTCCCATTGTCTTCCACTCTGATTGAGACCTCGAGACATTCAAAAGATGATTAAATCAGTATTTATTACTGGACACCTTTAATTGACCAAGCTATATCAGTTGCTGACTAATCTAAAAGAGCATCTCCATAGCTGATTTTAACCTACGCTAAATCTGACAGAAAAAACTTGTTTAAAATTTAGTTTAATGATACTTTTGACTACAACTAAAAAGAATATTTGTCTGTTAAAGAATCCTTGAGTCTTTTGTTCCTGGTCAGGAACAAAAATGGGGAAACTTTGAAAAGTTAGAAAAGCTTTTGAACCTTTACTTCTTAAAAACTGTAGACTACAGGACTGGTTAAAAAAATAAAAAAAAAAAACTTCAGAAAGTATACTGAAGACTCTAATTCACTAGTGCAGCTAAAATTTTTTGTTTGTCATTTCCAGTGAAGTTCTTTATTCTCAAAACTCTACCCAGAAAAGTGATCAATCCATCACCTAAACTCAAAATGGTAATTTTTGAAATTCCTCTTCTATTGAATCCTAGTTCAAGAAGCTTATAGGCACCATATATTTTCCAAATAAAATGTCCCCTGACATCCTCCATTTTGTACCTAGACTTGAGAGTGCTGCCAGTGCCACATTTTTCTCAAGGCTGTGGAGTAGCCTTTTCTATTTCTGTTTTCTTGCACAGCCATGCTTTGGCAGACATTCTTAAATCATGCCAATTAGTTAACACCTGTGTAAAATGCTGCAGTAATCACCACTTCCTTCTAAAAGAACAGTTTATTGTACTTCTGTTCATTCACCAGCTCCATCCAGACCTCTCCCTGATGTTCAGTTCTCTTCTCCACCTTAGAGGTGTTGAACATGTTTCTTCCTTAAGAGCATCCAACTACATCTAGTTCTCTGAGCTGCTGCTATGTGCTGGGAGGGCAGAGCACCCATCCTTTCTAATAGGAGTTTGCTCTTTTGCAGGAAATAATAAAATAATTTTTAGACTAGACAGAGCCTGTGAGACTTTAATGCAGATAGCTTATAGGGGTAGGAAACTCCAACTTGATTGCTATGGCAGCCACCTGCAGATATCCAGCTTCCAGACCTCGTTGCAGAGGTCAGTTATATAATTCACTGAGACTGGAAAAAGTTGCTTTGTCCTTAAGAAATTATATATATGTTCTGATCTAGGTTACTTGTTGCTGCAATTAATTTTTCCCAGTGTCCCTAACAGAATTTGACAATTTCTCAGTTTTATTAACAAAAGTGAACATGCATCTTACTAACAAAAGTGGATGTTGAAGAGGCTTGTATGGCATTGTAAGAGCAACTGAAAGATTGTGGTACGGACGATTTGTAGTCTGAACGGATTACTATTACTACCCTGTCTATAAAGTAGTATTCTGCCCTGGTTAGAAACATTCTTTCCTCTGTACTTTTAAACTAGCCTTGTTTACTACTGAAGATTTGCCAGTGACAAACACCATTGAAGATTCTCATTAATAATGATGAAACAACGGGGAAGGCAGTTGCAAAACTTAGTTACACTGCAATATCCTATGCACCTTTCTTCCCCGTATCAGATATAGGCATCATGCATCTCATACAGTTTCAAGAAATTTATTTTCACATCTTCAGCTGCCTGCTTTTTCAAATTTCATCTCAGATCTTAAAAATCTACTACACTTCTTTTTTTTTTTTTTTTAAATCATTATCAGCTTTATGATGGCTGGATTTCCATTTTCTGAAGGAAATATATTTGACCTCCATGGGTTTCAAACACAGCTGGATTTCTTTTTTACTGAAGGAAATAATGTAAAACAGATGGTTCTATATAACTGCAGATTTATAAGTTCAGCTTTCTTTCGCCAAAATTTTACCATTCCAAGAAAAGAATGCAGGATAGCATGGGTTTTTTATTCTGATACCTTCACTATGGGCAAATATGCACCTTTTCATAAGCCAAAAAATACCATAGAGCAGTACTCGGTGGTGGTGCCTGTAGTGGTGGGAAGATAAACAAAACCACACTGCAAAAAAAAAAACCAAGTGTGGTGAATTGAACCATGATTCTCAACACTGCACAGCAGAGAATGATCACACAGCAATGAACATCTATAAGACTCCCTCCTCACTTGTAATTCAGACTTAATGTTTCACAGCCCATTTTAAAAGGAATGAATTCGGGTATTTCAGAGCCATTACACTTTCACAACAGACTGTTAGGTAAAACAGGGGGGGAGTATGCAAAAATCTTCCTCCTTCCATTTGTCCTATCATGACAGAATAGTTAAAAGACAGATACAGCACTAATGTAAATGTGAAGACTGAGCTTTCCCTCCACATGAGAAAGTAAGTGACGGGAACAGATTTTCTTAAGCAGCGAGAACGCTACCCAGTTTGTTCCAGCAAGCACACTACTTCGTTGGAGCCAAACTCCTCATTGCATGTGAAGCTGCTGCAGGGCTATTCCAGCTGCAGTCTCTTATGCACAAAGGAGCTGAGGCACTTGCCACAGAGGTAGGTTTTAGGTCCTAGCTCTTAACCTTTTGCTGAGGCTCCAGCATAGCTTTCATTTCTACTGTGAAGAATGGAGAACGTGTTGACTGTATGGGATGGAATTGCAGATGGGAATTCAGGCAGGCCCAAAGCCCTCTTCCCCTTTCACTGCCATTAATTCTGCAAGTGTGCACAGTAAATATTTTGTAAGTATGTTGCAGTACAAATTGTTGAGTAACAATAGAGAAAGAGCAGATAAAGTTTTCACAGGCTTAACTGTCTTTGCTTTGGGCACACTCTAAAGAAACTTTGGTTGAGACTGTCTGACTCTATGAACAGACCATGAGCTCATTACCGTGAGCCACATGGTAATAACCCCAAAGTGTTTGTATTATGACAACAAATTATCTTTGCCTAAAAAATATTCTTGCAGGAGCAGAGAAGAGGGAAGGAATGTTTTATTTATGGTGAGGTATTCTAAAAGATCAAAACAATTAAAGTGTTCTCTAATATACCAAAATCATAATTACCTTCCTTGCAGAATGCACTTTAACAGATCTAAGCCTATAACAAATAACATAGCAGACCAACAACAAAAACATTGCTGTTTAGCTTATTTTAGAATTATTTCCTTACACCAATTTCCTGTCAGTTAGTGTCTGGTCAGTTGCAAAATGGATCTTTCAAGTGTATGTTCTCTATTTCTGTAAGAAACCCGTCTTTTATAATGAGCCTGGTATCACCAGATTATGTAGTTTAAAAATCTTTTCCTTTCTTCCGTTCTTTTTTATTGTTTGACCATTCAATTTTAAAGGGAGAGAAAAGCAGCCAAAACCCTAGTAACACTAAAACCTGCTATTAGATAAAGGTCTCAAAGGTCTTACATTTCATTTGCACAGCCCAGTTCAACGACTTCACAAAACCTTATGCTGTAGAAAAAGAACTCTGTGGAGTTTGTGGATATTGAAATTACATAACAATCTGTGTGTTGGTGGCATTGTAATCTACCTGAAGAACAAAAGCTCTGAAACCTTCTAGTCCAGAGCTCATGGAAAAGAACTATCTTGTGGCTGCCTACAATGTTCGGCGGAAGATCATCACCTGCCTCTGGTTAGTTTTGTCTGATTTCTGTGACTAAGTGTGTCTGCTGTGTCTGAGGTTTATAAATTATTCAGCAGAGAGAGACTGCTTAATGCAGCTTAATAGTCTAAAACTCTCATGTTCTGCACTTGTGTGTACATATATATATTTATATACCTCTATATAATTTTATATGCATATACTGTGCTTAAGCCCTGATCTCCTTCTGCATTATTTCATAGCCTAGCTAGAATGATTTTCTTTTCATTAGTAGAGATTACTTCAAACTCTGAATTGGAATATTCAGCTGCATGTGGTTTACATTCTAAAATTCATGTCAGTTGGAAAAAATCCTTTTGCTGGAGCTAGCTGCTAATATTTGAGCAAAAAATCTTAAAAGGATGCTTCAGAAGACCATAATTCATTGGATTTCTGTGCTCATTTGTATATTATCAGGTGGTTTTGTTCAATAACAAAATAAGGTAGAATGGCACCCACCACAACCGTATGCACACAATTAAGGAAGTGCAAAGGGGACAGCATTACAGGGAAGCTCTCATTCAGAGGACATGCTTTTTCTAGGAAATCAGCAAGACTGGTGCCCAAATAAACACCTGCACTCCAATGCATGCAGCAGGAAAACAACAGAAGGAATTAGAACTTGGTGTGCCGTTGCAGGGCTACGTCTCATTGACATCAAAGTAACGTGGCACTTTAGGAAGGGCAGATGGGGACAGTAAGGATGGGGAGTTGCCCTTTATATGAAAGAGCAGTGGGAATGTGGGAAGATCTGCCTTGGAATGAATGATGAACCAGCTAAGAGCTTATGGGTAAGGGTTAGTGGACTGACTAAAATGTGCAACACTGTGGTGGGTGTCTTCTACCAACTGTCTGGTCAGGAAGAAGTAGATAAGGCCTTCTTCAGAGCTCACACTTGCAGATATTGCTTGTCATGGGTGACCTCAATCACCTGATATCTGTGAAGGGGAAACAGACCTGGATACAAGCAATCCAGAAGGTTCCTGCAATATGTTGGTGATAATTTCCTGAGTAAAATAAGTGGGGGAGCTTGCAAGAGGATGTGATCTGCTGGATATCATATTTACAAACATGGAAGAAATGGTCAGGGTTATGAAGATTAGGGGCAGCCTTTGCTCTGGTGACTGAGTTGGTAGAGTTCAAGATCCCAAGGGGTGGGAGCAAGGCAAAAGGCAGCATCACAGGCTTTCAGAAAGGCAAACTTTGGCCTTTCAGGGACTTGCTTGAAAGAAACAAGCAAAAGTGGGAGGACGCATGCGTGGAAGAAAAAGTTCCTGACTAAATGCAAACATAAGCAGGAAGCATACAAGAGATGGAATCAGGGACAGGGGACCCAGGAGGAATATAAACACACTGTCTGGGCATGCAGATATCCAGTTAGGAAAGCCAAAGTCCCTGTAGTGTTAAATCTGGTGGTGGACACAAAGGACAACAAGATACATGTTTCAGTTGTAAAAAAAAAAAAAAAAAAAAAAAAGACAAGGAAAGAAGTGGGTCATGGCAATCAGTAGACGTTCCTCAGGGCTGAAAGAAGGAAAGTGTCCCTCCTATTTCCAAGAATGGCAAGAAGAAAGATCTGGGGAACCACGGGCCAGTCAGCCTTACCTCACTCCCTGGCAAGGTGGTAACATGAATCCACCTGCAAACCATTCCCAATTGTCTTGAGACAAGAGCACGACTAGGGCTGGTAAATATGTATTTATGAAGGGGAAATCTTGCCTGACAAACCTGATAGGTTTTCACAATGAAATTACTAGCTTGGTGGATGAAGGATGAGCAATGGATGCTGTTTCCCTTGACTTAGCAATGTTTTCAACTCTGCATCCCATAACATCCTGAAAGACAAATTAATGAAGTACAGACTAGACAAATGGATTGAAAACAGTCTGAAAAACCAGGTAGACCAGATGTTTGTGCTACCATGCAAAAGGATCTCAACTGGCTGGAAAAAAGGGCAGAGAGGAATCTCATGAAGTTCAGTAAATGGAAATGTTAAGTCCTACCCCTGGACAGGAACAACCCCATGCATCAGGACATACTGGGGGCAAAATGACTGGGAAGCACCTTGGCAGAAATGGTCTCAGGTGTCCTCGTAGGCACCAAGCTTAATGTGATTTGAACATGGCCTTGTAGTGTTGAAGGCCAGCAGCATCCCGGGCTGTATTAGAAAGACCATTGCCCAAAGACTGAGGGAGGTGATCCTTCCCCTCACTCAGTATGACTGAGGACCATCTGGAGTGGTGGGTCTAGCTCTGGGCTCCCTGGTGCAAGAGACATGGGCTTACTGGAACAGGTCCAGTGAAGGACCATGAAGAGGATAAAGGGTCTGGATCATTCACCATAGATGGAGAGGCTGATAGAGCCTCTCAATGGTATACAGAGACAGAAAAAGAGGCAAAGGGAACAGACTGAAACACAGGAAATTTAATTTCAACAGGAGAAACACATTTCTCACTTCAAGGGTGATTGAACAGTTGGAACAGATTATCCTGACAAGCTGTGGCATCTCTGTTCTTGGAGATATTAAAAACCTGAGTGGACACAGCCCTGGGCAACTTGCTTTTATTGATCATCCTCTGAGCAGGATGGTTGAACTAGATGATCTCGAGAGGTTCCTACCAGCTTCAACTGTTCTGTAATTTCGTAATTTTATAAGTTATGGTTGCATATCTTTATATGAATGATCACATTTTTGCAACGCTGTAATGAGATAATTTATTTTTAATTGTTATCTTCACTGATCTGCAATAACCAATGGATATCATAAAACAGATGTTTTTTTGGTTTTGGTTTTGGTTTTTTTGGTTTCAGATGGAAGCTGCAATTCCATACCATGGGATTATTTGCAATACAAAGTAAAGTAAATGCTTGAACACAGTCTTTTGCAAAACTATCAGAAATTATTTCTGCACAGACCTAGTACAAAGAATTTTGCTAGGCAATCACAAGCCATAAGAACAGGAACATGAACAAGTAGGGGCAACATCTGGTTTGAGATGGCATACTGTCTTCCTTTTGCTTCCCAAGGCCTTGCAACTGAATGTTTAAAAATTTTTTAGTTATATCCATCTTTTGGATTTGCCTATGCAAATTGTAAAAGCAATGCCACTTGTACATGCTGTATCTAGACTTTTCTCATGGCATTATATTCTAGGACTTTAAGTGTGGAAACTGGAAGATTTTCCCATCTAAAATGAGAGGGTTTTGAGCTCTTAACACTTGCTCTGACCTTTAGAAGTAGAACACGAGTTACAGCCCTTCCTTTAAAGAAGGATTTTAACGAACCAAATTATTCCTCCATATATTCTTTACCTATTTTACCTTTAAAGAACATTTCTTTGGTGAAGAAAGAGAAAATAGATCTGATATATGTTATATTTTACATCTTTTCCATGAATAAAAATCTCCGCACCTAAGAGTTACCAGCTTAGGTGAACAGGTTCTTCTACCTGTTCTGCTAGTAAACAGTCAAGAGAATTGGAATTTCGGTGCTACACATTCATTCTTTGATTCAGAAAAGTGCTTATGCTAGTGGCTCTTAAATGCATTCTTTGAGACCTCTGTCTCAAAGGAAAAGATAATGCAATGGATGTATGAATCCTAATTCACATAAATTAACATAAAAATTATAAACCTACTACACTTCAACAAGTGCATCCATGGATATACACCTTGTATAGAGAATTTTATGTAAATTATGTATACATGATCAGTAAAACACACAGACTTCACAGTAAATGATTTCATAGCTATATAGCAAAAAAGACAGATTTAAAACCAAAATCAAAACAAATTAAAAACAAAATATAATTTGAATGTGACTAGGAAAAGTATTTGGAATATCACAGACTATATCATTACACAAGGTAAAAGTCTGAGGCCTCACTGAAATGGATTCATGTTGACTTCAATAGGATTTCACCTTTAGAGTTTTACTCCAACTCACATTTTTTAAGAAAAAAGTAATACTTTCAGAGACATAACAAAATGAAGCAGCAATATATCTTATCTAAACTCTACACAAGCCCCTGGCTGGCAGCAACAAGCATTACAAGACTTGACAGGATGGAATTTTAAACCTGACACAATCATATCAATCGGAGGGCGCAAGCCAGAGCAAAACTTAATAACCTGGTGCCTCCTGCATTGATGACAGCAAAAATAAATCCATAAGCCAGGCAGGTTTAGGAAGGTTTCTTTCCCAGCCCTTTTAAGAAATACAGATTTCACTAAAGCCACAGACCAGAACAAGATGCAATGAAGAAAATCTGTACTATATTTCAAATCAGCTAAACGTGTATTGCAAAAAGCCCTGTTCCATGATAGCTAGTATGAGCAGCCAAGGAAAACTAAAAGCAAACAACAAAACCCAGAAAAAATAAGCTGATTTATTAACTAAATATAAATGAAAGACACTGGGCAGGCCTGTCCTCTAAAGATAATTACCCCCTTTCACATGGAGCATTTGGTAGGATGAGACCAAAGAGGAACATCCCATACAATTGCCTGGGAAGTGTCCTTCTAAGTCAGTAAAAGCTGGAGTACCGCAGGGAACTGAGGACAGAATTATCCAGTACAACATATTTGGAATACCTGCCTGAAAAGGTGTATTTAATGATTCCTCATCTGAAGTTCTGCCATGCTATGAAGGGCCATGAGAGGGGTTGCACATTCCTTTTTCATAGCACTTTGAAACAAAGCACGATCAAAACGCAAAAGCCGCAAAAAGCCAGTGCCCCACTCTCATGAAGTCAGACTTGCCCTTGCAAAATCCCTTGGCAAGACATGCAAAACTAAATGGAAGCTTTGACTTCACAAATAATGTGAAATTAAGTCTGCATTACTTTCTTAATAGGACACACAACTGTAATCTCTAACCCGTGTTTGAAAATTTCGGTCACATTAAAAATACCTATTAAAGACTTAATAGGATTAAATATAATCCATACACAAATGAGCATCATAAAAATACCTGTACCCCAGACATTATAGTTTGAATTATCCCCTTCAAAACTAGCACAATTTATAACTACTTGATTTTACATCAAAGAATAGGGACTTGAGACTTTGCAATCAGTGTTGCTTGCAATGGTACTGTAAAATTACATCCGTACCCAATGAGAAATATCATAATCAGTTCCCATTCGAGTCACCTGGAATCTGCCTGGCCCAATTAAATAACTGTAAGACCATTCTGAAAGACATATTCTCCCTAGAGCACTGCAGAAATTTAAAATGAGCCAAGTGAATTAGCCACAGTATGTAGGTGGCCTGCTCTCTGCCTGTAGGTATAATTTTAAGCTTTTCTAAGATCTACTCAATCAACTCACTCACTTTATGGCTAATAACTGTAACAAATCACATTTTCTTTATGGGTAAATGTCTCATTTGTTTCAAAAATGTGTACTGGATGTAACAATTGCGCAAGAGTCACGATTTGTAATTATAAACTAGAATATTAAGAGGGCTGACTTCTTGCACAGATGCCATTACCACAACTGGAAACAAAACAAAAGTGGAAACAACATTCAGCTTGAAATCAGTAGTAATCATTATTTAATGATGACTTAATGACACGGAAAAAAAAATATGTTTCATTTTTTATAATGGTGAAACCTGAGAATTGCTTTTGAACACATTTAGTTTTATAGAGTAAAGAAGTAGAATGCATCCATAAATAATTGCAGAACAGGGGATCAAATGAGAGCTGATGCTAACATTCATATTGTACTTTTCTGGTAGGAAATGGAAGTTTGGAGTTATCAGAACAGGGGGTCTAAACATTTCTGACATGTCCAGGAATACTGCAAAGCATTCACCTGACCACATGTTGCTGTAGCAATCCATAACTTCCCTACCATTATTTATGCTGTGATTGCAAACACCTCTGCAAAATGCCTTATTTTTTCCACTCTAAGTTGTTTGAATACACCTCAGGCATTCAGTTACAGCCATTACAGAAACACTATGTTGCAGCATTTCTGGGTCTATGATAACAATTTTAACCCTTCCCTCATGTTATTAATAACCATTCAAATGAACACAATATATATTGCTACTCCAGCATTCATAGGTTTGTTTATATGTTGTTATAAAATTTATTCTGTGGTACTAGAATGAAAAAGCATATAAATATATATATATATAACCAACCATAATTGCTTTAGAAATCAAATGCATGAAATTCAGGAAATTAAATTCCCAGTGTTCAAGTTCAGTGTTAACCCAATTCACTCGTGATCATGTCTGGAAAAGTGATTTCTAGAGAACATCAATTGTACTTTGCTATTTGTCAAATTATAAGCGGAATTGATAAAGTATTTTGGCACTTCCATTAGAAGAAGCCAGTTTAGATTGCCAGTAACATCAAATCTGAAATATGCCAGCTTAAATATCTGCTTTAGGATTGTTTCTTTTCCTTTTCATGAGTACTCAGTAGGTTTAGTTTATGAAAAAGACGAGTGAGAGGTGACTCCATCACAGCTTCTAAGTGCTTCCATGAGTAGAAAATGCCAAATAATAGAGAGCTCTTTAGTCTAGCAGCATAAGGCATAGCAAGAACCAATGGCTGGAAGATAAAGCTAGGTAAACTGAAATAGAAATAAATGTACATTTGTTTTAAGCTGAGTAATTTATCTATAGAAAGAAATCTACCTGCAAAGTACTATGAAATCCATTTTTTAAAACAAAGTTTCTTCAAAGTAGGAGTGATATCTTTCTGGAACATGCTTTCATTACACATCGGGACTAACGCCAGGGAAAACGTATGCTACTTGATGACCTGAGCTATATAAGAATGTACTCTGATAGTCCTGAGATGCAAAGGCTGAAGAAAATGCAGCAAATCACACAGCATCAGTGAGAAGTCCCAAGCAGAGAAAGTCAGCAACTGAAAGATGTGAGATTGCACTCTTAAGTATCTATCTGACCAAGCAAGTTGATATGAAGACTGACAGATTTCCCTGGCTTTAGAAGGGAAACACAATTAAATACACATCCCTGTAAAGACACCTTTTTCTGTAGGTTGTGACAGCCCTAAAGCCTTCCAATGTAAGCAGTTTAGTGGCTGTACAAAGAAGCACTGACATCTGCGAAGTCAAAACATCCGTTTCTCATGCTCTTCTTCTAAATGTGTTGTGAGGATTTGTTTCTCTGATATTGCTGCAATCATGTTAGTTCTGAGATCATACTCATCCTTCCATGCCTATTACTACTAAGTCCTGAAAGTAGTGAGAAATGATGCTTTCTGAGCTTTAGATATGTGCTTTTTTTCTTTTTTTTTTTTTCTTTTTTAGTTATTTGCATTGTTTCTTTTTTTCCACAATAAGATCATAGGATCATTTTGGTTGAAAAAGACCTTTAAGATCATCAAGTTTGACCGCTAATCCAGGACAGCCAAGTCCATTACTAAACCATGTTCCTAACCACCACATCTACACATTGTATACTACAGTTCTCACTGGCTGCAATTTCTTAGTTATTTCTTGGGGATGTGTCTGGTATTTCAAAGCCCAGTTTTTAATACTAATATATTTGTTTCTGATCTGAAGCCCCAATAAATTAACTGTGCTATCTTTGAGGTGGACGCAATGGTTCAATGTGTCATGGAATGCAGCTTAGTTTTATACTTCTTTTAATCTGTTTAATGCAACCAAGCAGCAGTGTAATGGAAATTCTTTTCAGGTGCAATGGAAGTTGCCATACATCTGTTCACTCTCCTCAATACTCACTGTATTGAACTATGTCTTACCCCCAGGATGTGTCTAAACATCTGCTTAAAAACCTTTACAGATGGTACCTTGAATCAGTAATAATTCAGAACTCAGTATAATTGTGTCACCTGTGCAGTAACTATAAGGTACAGATGAAAAATTCTGAGATGGCATATACAGAGTAAGCTTGCTAGATAACTGCAAGTTGAACTTGTGCAACAGTTGCTCCATAGACAGCTCAGAAAAGTGCTATCATTATTAACAATACAATCACAACATTATTGCATTTGCATGCATAACAGATTATCAAGTCCCTGTATATATTCTGTTTGGAATTGTTGAGCAGTTATGGTGAAAGAGAGGGAAAACATACACGCATGAATGCTCATAGGGACAGGAAAAGAAGTACAGGCACAAGAAGTAACAGTATGACAGTAAAAAAAATGTGTCCATAGCACTATTACATTTTTAAAGTCATTTTACTGTCCCTGTCAAATTTAGCCCCAGATTGATCAGATTTTTTTTACTCTTCCCTTCGTATGAGACAGAATTTATTTTTTCTATTGCTGTTTTAGCCTTTTTCTGTCTCATTAATAGGGCACTTTTAAATTTCACAGCACTTTTTAAACAGCATTTTTTTGGTTGACTTTATTCCTATTTTCAGCTTCCAGTTTATGCTGCTTTCTGATACAAATAAGATGTTTCTAAAACTCATGTTTTCCCAAAAAATATAGATAATGTTTCAGTACTTAACCCAATAGAATAAAAAAATAAATGTTCCTATCATGTGAATTCAAGCTTACTGTATAAAACAAATTCACTGGTTGTTTTGATCAGTAGTAATACTGTCATTAAAAAGCAGACATAAAATTGACCCACGCAGAACATTACATATCTACATACTTACATTGACTTCATGTTTCTTGTTTTTACAACAGAGACAAAAAATAAAAAATATGTTTCCAATATATATTTCATTTTTAATCTTTATTTCCTGCAAGAATATCAACATACATTATAAGCCATTGGTTGGTGTTCTTCATTACCTTCTAATAGCTCATGTAGTGCCTAGAGCTTGATTTTAATTCACAGTCCATCAATAGTGCAATAAGCATCCTTTCCTTAGTAAATAAGCATTCTTTGAAGATCAGCTAAATGTTCATAAAAGCTATATTTCACCAAAAGCTATCTGTTCACCAAGGAGTATTCATATTATAGACTTCCAGGGCTCTTTATTAATCCCTGAAATTAAGATTGCACAGAAGGCTTCTTTGTGCAATACAGATATATCAGCACAGCTGATGATAGGTTAGAAATCTCACATATAGTCCATTAGACAACATAAATCTGTACTGACACAATTATCCAAGCCTTCCCAAACTACATATGACTGGCTATTGCTCACTGTGGTATATGGATCAGAGTAATCACTGATAATTTTTTGAAAATGTCCAGATGTTGGTGACATCACTTGCAAGATAAAAATTCCTACAGTGCTTTCTTTCTAGTTCTCTGTTAGCAACCTTTTTTTTATCTTTAAAAACAAATATGTCAAGCAAAAATGCCGGAAAAATAATGGAAACCCATATTTTTCTTAATAAACTTGACCTTGATCTGTAACTATGGAATATCATAATCACACTCAATACCATTGCAATTTTAATTAACCCATTAAATGGCATGCAAGGTCATTGAGTTAATAAAAATGCAATTTATCAATTAATCAAAGCTAAACAACAGTTTTCTGTTGAATACCTATTAACAAGTATTTATTTTTAGGGAGATTTTTCTTACCACTCCCAACTATACTCTTAACATCCTTGTGTAAACCTTACATTCCTGCAAAGAGTTTTGTTGAGATCTGGAAGGGGCAACCAAAGCTACATACCAACTTCTTGCAATAGTTTGCAATCTTCTCCACATTCGTCTGGCTGACTCAGTCCTGGCTGGCTGTCTTTCAGACCTCTGAGCAGCTAGGGAGGCAAGGTTGCCTAAGGCGACGTTGCCTGTGACCAGAATTACAGCACTGTGGAGACAACGGTCCAGGTTATTTCTGTATGTGGTTAGTGCCAAGTTTTTCTTGACAACTCTGCTCCACATTGACAATGCAAATTACTGATGCTTTCATGTCCAGCAAATTTTTCTTCCTTTTTGCACCTCGAACTGATGATTACAGCAGGTTCAGAGCTTTTTTCTGCTTCCTTCCTTCCTGTCTGCTGGAACAAGACCGTCAAAAAGCTGACCCTCTGATCTTTTAGCTGATAATCACTGTGTCATCTTAGTTTGCTTTTGGATAGTGCTATCACACTGAATTAGCATTCTCCTTAGAGAAACTTGTCATTTTCAGCTCTGCTATGTAAGAGGTTTGAAGGCCATTAAACTGTAGGTGATTTTCAAAAGAGAAGTTAAAGTAAGTAATATTCCAAAAGTTTTGCAGCCACTTTCATTAGAGCTCCCGAGGAAGAACAAAATCATTAAGCAATTATATGCTTAAAGACCTTGTAAAATTTATTACTTTTGAAATTCAAGTCAACTAGTGGCTTTCTTTCAATCATGCTGCTTGATGTTTCTAGTCTACTATCAGAAAATAGTGTTGTCTTTAGATTCTATTATATTTAATAGCCACAGGAGGAGCCCAAACTCAACATCCTTACTTTTTTACAAACTTTTGAGTGTGCAAGTGGAATTTTAACACACAAGTCACAGTTTGTACCACACAGCCAGCCAATAGAAACGACTCAGAAATCAAGTGAAAGCACAGAAATGACCCTCTTTTGTTGCCATAATTCTAGATCTTGAAAAACAAAATAAATCCCTAGCAAAGACAAAATAAAACCTACAACACAGTATTTATGAAACATCTATATGATGACATATACGTATAATAGCATCTGTATTATTTACATTAATATGTCAGAGTTTACAAAGAAAAGAAATACAATTTCTCAAGGAAACAAAATACTATCATTTGATCCTACATAGACAAAATACATGGTTTACACAACGTTTGTACTGCTTGTACCTGAGTTGACTATGTCCCTATGTAAAATCAAGAGTTGTCTCACCTGTTAAAAACAAGAAGGAAGTTCATCACCTAATATCCTATGTATTACTGCATAAGAAAATATGAAACTTAATGGAAATTAATACTACTAATGAAAGTTTCAAAGTAAAGAGGAAAAAAAAATGTAGTATTTGGCTGAGATAGTCCCCACTTTTTAACTGTTTCATTACTACCATTAGCAGATAAGGAGGGATATTATGATTTATAACTTTTAAAATGTTGAGAATTTATTCTTCTCTTCTTCAATAGCCTCACAGTCAAGACTGGGTATTCTCACATTAATTTCAATTCAATTTATAATTTCAGACCAATAAGGGAAAATGTCACTAACAGATTCTGAATATATGATCTAGAGATGACAAAGGCTGAAGCTTAATTGACAGATATAGTTTGGCTCAAATATAATTAATACCTTGCTTAATTCTTCACTAGAGAATGCCTTAAGCTTTAAGTGAATAATAAAATAATAAAATAGTCGAAATCCCTAAATAAGTACACATAGTTGCTTAGAATTAAAAAACCCTTTATCTTTAGAAAATTATATTATTTGTATCTATCTGTCCATTCTATTTAAATGAATTAAATGCTTTTCACACCTAAAACCCCCCCAAATTTTGTTAAAAAAAATAAATACCTCCATCAGAAATTAATTTCTTACTTTAATTGTATCTGGGTACAAACTGATGTCTGCTGCTTCTAAAAAAAAATATAAGTAGAAATTATTTCAAAAGCACCTGAAGAAAAAAAGCATTGGAGCACCATAATAATTCCTGAAAAAATAATACAACCTCAATAGTCATCTAAAGAGCTAATAAAGGGGAATCTATATAGACTTGACATGCAAAAGACATGCCTGCACCTTGGCTGAATGGGGTCAGAGGCAGGATGTCTTTTACTTGTTTTCTCTAATCCAGACCATTTAATCAACCAAATTAGAGCATAGTCACATGAGAAAAGGATCACAGCACTGAAGTAGTAAGTAGACCCTTAGAATAACAAATGCCTGAAGCAATTTCCCCCATTAAATGTTATTAGATGTTGGTTGTATTAGAATGTACTGTGAAAGACAACAATTCTACATTTGGCTTTCTAAGTATCTTTGGTAAGTGTGTTTTGTGCTGTGTAGAAAATATATAACCAATATTACTCACAGCAAACTGTGCTTTTATTTTCCATTGTTCTGTAGCTCATGCAGCCATTCAGCAGGACTTTGATCCTGGACACTTACCAGTGTTCTCACTTCAGAAACACAATTCATCAAACAATCCGTGGGCAATTTCGTTCTGAAACCACTAGCCCCAGTACATCCACTTGCTTTTTTGTAATGATGTGAAAAACCCCTCAAAATATTTGGACAAAGAAAACAATTTTGCTAAAACATTCATATAAATACTCTAAATGGATGATTAGTACAAATACTTAATGAAATAACTACCAAACAGGATGTAAACACAAACCCACTTACTTCAGTAGACTCAGAAGTAATAACATTATCTCGACATATATAATCTCTCTTGCCAAGAGATAGCTAAACATTTTAATTCTGGTTCATAGAAACATATTATACACTACAGCCTCTTGCGATACTTCAGTTAAGATTAGGGGAAATTTTTTTTCCCTTCCTAATAGAAAGTGTATTCTACAAGTTAAAAAAAAAAAAAAAAAAAGCTTACAAATGCATTTCTTTCCTAGTAACGAGTCACAGAGTGCATTTTAGACATCCTTGACTGTTTCTTTTTTTAAAAAAGAAATCTGCTATTGTAGAAGGTCTACATCTTTTTTTATGGAATTCAGTTGTGAATAATAAACATGTTGCCCACAGATTTCTTCAGTAAAAGATAAAGTCTGTAATCATCACTCCCTTCAACCCTTGTACAAAGCTTCCAAATCAAGAGTTTTTATTTAATCCCTGCATCATGTTGTATTTTATTTCAGCAGACTTCTACTTACAATGATTGTCAATGTCATGTTGACCTTCTCTGGCTCCTACTTTCTTATGGCTCTACCATGGGAGAAAGGAAACCTTTATTATTAATAGATTATTTTAAAATCCTCTGCACATCTATCTTGGAATCAAACAAAGTCAATATTCAATCATATATGCTGCCCTATCTGTCATTTTTAATCACAAACTGTACACTCCCTGTAATAGTTATTGTAATAGTGAATGAATCATGCCACTTTGATAATAATAAGGATTACAATGTATGTAAAATAGATGGAATTTCCCCTGAATTTTAATGATCGGTGCATTTTAATAGACTATCATTCTGACATCTTGCTGGCTTTGTAGTACTAGATGGGAGTTATCACTGGGCATATACAGAGTTTTAATTTAAAGGAGCTTAAGATAATCAGAAACAGACCAATGCATAAAAAAATAAAAATAAAAATCAACTTGTCAAACTGATAAACTGTATGTGGATATTGTCATCTAAAAATGAGTCGCTGTGATAGAAATAGTAGTTAAATTAACGTCTGAAAGAGAATGACAGCTTTCAGGGACCAATTGATATGATGGTTTCCTTTGGCCAACCATCTTTTTTTTTTTGTAGGAGTGGAGGATGTGGGGTGATTCTTTGTCCCTTCTGGTTTCAACTCTTCAAAAGTGACAAAATGCAAAAATAAAATAAATCAATAAAATAACAAAACTACTCACAAAAGCCAAGAAAGATGCCCAGTACAACAATCATAATTTATCATATATCATATGAAGCCATATCACAAATACTTCAATTTTACTTGAGACCCCTAGCATATCCTAATGTTAAGATTAGAATAGAATAGAATAGAATAGAATAGAGTAGAATAGAGTAGAATAGAATAGAATAGAATAGAATAGAATAGAATAGAATAGAATAGAATAGAATAGAATAGAATAGAATAGAATAGAATAGAATAGAATAGAATAGAATAGAATAGAATAGAATAGAATAGAATAGAATAGAATAGAATAGAATAGAATAGACATTTCAGTTGGGAGGAACCTACAATGATCTAGTCCAGCTGCCTGACCACTTCAGGGCTGGCCAAAAGTTAAAGCATGTTATTAAGGGCATTGTCCAAATGTCTCTTAAACACTGACAGGCTGGGACATCAACCACATCTCTAGGAAGCCTGATCCAGTGTTTGAACACCCTCTCGGGAAAGAAATGCTTCCTCATGTCCAGTGCAAACCTCCCCTGGTGCAGCTTTGAACCACTCCCATGTGTCCTGTCACTGGATCCCAGGAGGAAGAGCTCAGCACCTCCCTCTCCACATGCCCTCCTCACGAAGCTGCAGAGAGCCATGAGGTCGCCCCTCAGCCTCCTTTTCTCCAAACTAGGCACAGCCAAAGTCCTTAGTTACTCCTCACAGGACATGCCTTCCAGCCCTTTCACCAGCTTTGTTGCCCTCCTCTGGGTGCATTCAAGGACTGTAATGTCCTCCTTCAGCTGCGTGCCCAGAGCTGCAGGCAGTACTGCAGGTGAGGCCGCACCAGCGCTGAGCACAGGGCGATGATCCCCTCCTGTGCCCGGCTGGCTCTGCTGTGTGTGATGCCCCCAGGGTGCGGGTTGCCCCCTCGGCTGCCAAGGTGCTGCCAGTGCCTATTGAGCCCACTGTCAATGTTATGAAACTGAAGTGTTGGTAACCACAAGTATAAACAACTATAAACTCACATTAGTGATTATATAAGGAACATGCTGTATGCATGTAGAACACAGCAAAACAATTTATATTTGGTTTGAGATTATCATGGACTTTTCATTTCTATCCACATATCTTAAACAACATTTTGGGGTGGGGTTTTTTTGTTTGTTTTGGTTAGGGTTTTTTTTGTTTTGGTTTGGTTTGGTTGTTTGTTTTTTTAAATGCATAAAAAGCAGTATAAGAAGGGGAAAAAACCTAGGAGATCTTAGTAGAATTAACAAAAATTAATTGACATAATATTTAAAAAAATAATACTGTTTTCCTCATAATTTTTTTTGAAATGAGCATTTGCCTGTGAAAGAAACTCTTACGTTTTATACCCCTTTCTTTTTATCAGGAGAAATTGCATGATATTGCTCCAGAAGATGAGCAGGGAGAGGGCAGAGGAAGTACCATTTTCCTCTTTTAAAAATCCAACTATTATATATTTTTTTTTTTAAAAGGTTTTGCAGAACAAAGAGTATTTTGCATTTCCAATGTGTTTTACCAGAGCTTGAGTTTAATACCATGTTCCCTCCCTGTCTTCTGGCCTCAAAAGTTTCAGTTTCAGTATTTATAATAATGAAGAAATTGGGTAATGAAATCATAATTTATCAATGGAGATACGTATTTGCCTGCATTCTAATGAAGGCTTTTTATTTAGACTAGACATACACTTAAATGTTTCGTAAAGCAAGGACTAACCAAATTTATTTTAGGATCACAGAGATATGTCCAATTTAGTTGTTCAAAACCATGCATTTCTTGCTACTGATCTTAAGTATGGGTCTTTCCAGGTTATATGTTAGTTTTCTTCCACATGTTAATTATAATTTCTTAAGAAGTGCAGCTATGAGGTGATATTTTAAATTTGCATATGAGTTGTCATATCATAGATCTTAGATTAAGCAGACACAATAAAATATTTTTGGGATGCAATTTTAGTTTATTTTTGTAGGTTTGGGGTAATGAAACCTTTTTGATTGAACTGTAACAGTTTAAAATCTCAGTATTTATATGTGGTTTATTTATATAAATTTCTTATAAATAAGATCAGGAGAAGGAGGTTAACAGCACATCATTTGATATTAACAAGTCACTACCCTTGCTAACTGCAGGGTTAGTGAGCCAAAGCTAATAAATTAAACTATGAAGGCAAAAACTAATAAACCTCCAGGAGTAAAAAAAAAATAAAATATTCTTTCAGAATTGAAAACATGAGATATTTGTGAGCCAGTAGCAATCACACTACAGAGTTCAGTGAATAAAGCAAAGTCCCTACAAGGCTGGAGATATGACATATTCAGCATCAGGAAAGAAAAAGGAGGCAAATGGTTTATAGAGCATATTCATTACAGAGCATAGTCAAATATGCATTTCAGCAATGTAACATGCTCAAAACCAAACATGTCTAAATAATGGGGAACAAACTCCCCTTTATTTTGATTTATGTATGTAATTGATCTTCTATAACTTCATAATTCTATTTGAACCTTACTTAAATTTCTTGCATTTCAGAAGGTATGAAATGCATTTCAGTCTGAAGCACCTGTGACGGCAAAAATCCTTGTTCCAGCTGAGCTGTGTTGTATCTATTTCTAAATAGTCAGCTAGGTTTGTTGTTGCTGTGATCTATGCCCATGGTTCCAGAGTGAAAATGTACACAATTGGTCTTGCTTTTGGAGTAGTCGAGCTAGCTCCCTCCAATACCCAGACACAGTCCATATGGTCTATACAGCCTGCTAGTGTATGGTCCCTTTCAAAAAGCCAGCGTGAGGCTGCTCTGTGCCAGCTTGGTTCCTTCTGAAGGGTCCAACAGCACCACCCGCCTGCATGAGCACACCAGGTGCACCATGAGTATCACCTGGTCTAATGTGGTATGAAGCAGGAACTGATCCCCTCCAGCTTTTTACCTCAGAATTGATCTCTTGGCATTGTTTAATTTAGGGTCAAGGTAAAGATTTGGGAACTTGAAGGCAACTGGTTTATAACTGCTTGCTGCAAAATCCAGTGTTTAGGGGTAATCTACTATCCACAGCTGTAAGGATATGGTCTTCACAGTGTTTAATGACAGAATTAAAATTACAGTTTGAAATACATAAGGATAGATGTAAGGAAAGCTAAAGACAGAGAATGCCAGGATATGAATGAACTCAACAGACTGCCTCAGTGACTGCAAATAATCTCCATTGTTGTTGGCTATGCACAGTTGCCCCATTAAGAGTAAGGAAGGGAATAGGGATGAAAATTAAAACTGAGGATTACCAGAGGCTTTGTTACATATTTCAGGAGCATATGACCAAGAAAGAAGGACTGGCACCTAAATAAAAGTTTCTAGAAGTAGTCATACTATTTGTGCTGTTGTTCTACTGAAAGAAAGCTGGTCAAAGCAGTGAATGCCAATATAGGGTGTCTAAAGTAAGCACCTACAACCTGTTCAACTGAATAGCTTTCCAGGCTCAATTATTCAAAACTCCACTGACTATATTAACAGCATTCAGTGTCTTAATTTCAATGGAGTCGTAATACTGCCATCATTTGTGTCTAATGATTTGTTGCTTTGTTTTGTTTGTTGGTTACCCAGACAGTTACAGAAAAAGGTGACGTGTGGTGGCTGAGTGTTAGTTGGGTGTGCTGGGGAATCTGAGCAGAGGGAACAAAAGTGATTGCTGAAGTTTTTTCAGAATTCAGAGAGGACCTACTATAACAGTTGTTTAAATTTTTATAGTCTTTTTAAAAATTTCTTATATAATCATATCCTGGCTATGATTAAGTTTACAGTTAGACAGAGGAAACAAATGGGTCAGTATACCAGAAAAGAGCTCTTACTGTTTCATAGTGTGCAGTCTTCAGAGTTAGGAAAGCAGCTAAAATTTTCTTATGTACAATGTTTTATATTCTGTTTTCCCACGTCAGTGAATCCTCTTGCTGTGAGAGGGTATTGCCCTTAAGACTGCAGAGATAATGTGGCTATTTCATTAATTCCTTTTAGTCAAAAAGGTGAGAAAGACCTTAGAGAATAATTCCACCTCCATAAAGTTTATTTCGGTATTAAAAACTTGGGGGGTTACCTTTAACACATCAGTTTGTAAGATTAAATTAATTCCTTAAAAACCATT
Organism: Falco cherrug; assembly: GCF_023634085.1. Taxonomy (NCBI): domain Eukaryota; kingdom Metazoa; phylum Chordata; class Aves; order Falconiformes; family Falconidae; genus Falco; species Falco cherrug. Next base: position 65,906,715 of record NC_073699.1, read on the forward strand.
TCTACATCTGTAGAATTAAATCAAATTTATAAACTATGGTATTCATTGAGAACTTCAACTAAATGTTATAGAAAACATAGAATATGTGCAAAAGCGTTACACAGAATCATGACAGTATAACCCTTCCCTGTGGTTTAACCCTGGCCAGCAGCCAAGCATCAGACAGCTGCTCACTCACTTCCCCTCACTCAAAGGGATGGGGAGGAGAATCAGAAAGGAATATAAAACTCAAGAGTTGAGATAAGAACAATTTAGTAATTTAAACAGAATAAAAAGGTAAGAACAACAATAATAACAATAACAATAACAGCAGTTCCAATGGAAAGGTGGGGAAAAGGATAAAATACAAAGGAAAAGGAAGAAAGGAAAACAAGTGATGCCCAGTACAACTGCGCACCACCTGCTGATCGATGCCCAGCCAGTCCCCAAGCAACGATGCCCCCCCCTTCCCAGATAAGCCCCCCAGTTTATATACTCAGCATGATGTCCCATGGTATGAAATATCCCTTTGGCTGGTTCAGGTCAGCTGTCCTGGCTGTGTACCCTCCCAGTTTCTTGTGCCCCTCCAGCCCTCTTGCTGGCAGGCCCCAGGAAACTGAAAAGTCCTTGACTTAGTATAAACATCACCCAGCAACAACCAAAAATATCAGTGTCATATCAACATTGTTCTCACATCAGAGACAAAACTCAGCACTGTACTAGCTACTAAGAAGAAAGGTAGCTCCATCCCATCCCATCTGAAACTAGGACACCCATACAGGATCTTCCTCCAAATTTATTTCTTAAAATATATTGGTTTTAATTTAAAAGCCTAGCTAGAGCTCAATTAGTTTCCTATAAAATCAATAAATAGTTCTTTAAGTACATGTACTTTAATCTGTCTGTCCGAGCATTACAAAAGAAGCTCTTATTCCACTCCATCCACTGGGAATGTTTCATAGTGTACTCCAGTATTTATTTTCACTACATTTTCTGGAAATTCTGTGACTATTTTTTTAGCATTCCAGGCCAAGTTATTTTAGAACAGTAAGAAAAGGCTATTACCGGAGAAATGTCATGGGATTTTACTGTAATTTTGCCTTATAGTTATTTTTTTATTGCAATATTGTAACTTACTTTTTCACTTATATTACTGGTTTATAAAGTAGGTGAAGTTTAGGATCTCACAGCCACCAGAATATTCCTTTCTAAATACAACAACCTTGCCTCAGTTTCAAAGCTTCCTCTCTTTTTTCTTAGTTTCCCTTCTTCTAATGTCCTGATCCCCAGCATACCTAGCCAGATGTGCCTAATATTTGTCAATAAGAATTTCTTTCTCAAAAGCATCAATTTTTTAGCATTGTAAATTGACTGGCAAGTCAGTGGAGATGAACTTGCAGGTTCTTGTGGGACTTCCAATCCTATGCTATAAAATAGCCTGAAAATGAAGGAAATATTAACACTTTCAGCCATCTGTTAAAATCACTGAATTATGTGAATTCAATAGTAAAACTGAGGTTCTGCAGTTGGAATGGAAAACTTAAGAAGTAGTTTATTTAAAACCACAACTTTTCAAGGGTAGAAGAATAAATTTGCTTTAAAATACCTCTCTGTTTTCCAGGTTTTATTTCAATATAATTTTTTCATTCTCATCAGCTAGCAAAATCTTCAGTAATGCTAAATCCCAAAGCAGGTAAGAGTTCCTTAGAACTATAATGCAAACAGTTTGCCAACCTTTGTTCTTAAACTCAAAACAGGCTCTACTTAAATATCATCTTTTCTAAAGCATTTATACAGACTGCAAATCAATCCCAATTTCTGAACCCTCCATTCATATTAATATATTCAATTATTTTATTCCAGCCTCTTATTTTGGCAAATGGAATATTTTATATGCCATTTTAGACACTACTGTAATAAAGTCTTCAAAATGTCTCTGCCTATGAAGGATTTAATGTATTTAATTGTAAAGCAACGTGTTAATCCCATCTGAAAGTGATTCATTCAGAGAGGAAGCTTCAGAAATTCTCTTTAAAACAAGAAAACCACAATAAAATGACACTAAAACCACCAAAAAAATCAGTATTTTTATTTCACAAACTGTGTACTTGTAAGAACAATAGGAACCACAATGCTGAAAATTTCATAAACAGCAGCATTTGGAAAGAGACATGTTAGAAGAAACCTCTCAATCAGTTTTGTTTAACCTTACAATACTATAGCACCATTATTACAGCTTCAGCTGAGAAAATTTCCTTTGCATTTACTAAACTTAATGTTTCCCACTGTTGTTATTTCATACAAACTGTGCTAGGCACAATATTGGAAATGTAAAAGACCCACTACAGAAAAAAAAAAAAAAAAAAAGAAAGAAAAAAGATTTTACTGAAGCCTGTAGTGATTTTCCACTGTCAAGGCTTTCTTTCATTCATTTTCAGTACTTTCTCTCTGCTAAAACCAATCATTATTTTAACAGATAGTAAAATAATTAACAAAGGATAATAATAATAAATAAATCAGAATATATTAATCTGTGAAAAAATCGAGCATTAATTTCCCTGTTATATAATTTTTTTCACCGTTTCAAAAACTCTTTATTTTATTCTAAGTTCATCTTTTTAACACATCCTTAAAATATGCTAGTCTAATTTTATAAGGGAGTGAGGGGAAACAACCCATCTTTTTTACCTCATCAGATGACATTTCTTAATGACTTATTTCAGTAACATTTACAACAGAAAATTAATCCCCAAAAAATGTAACTGACATGAATATTATAGAATGCAGACCTACGCTTACTTTACGATAAATTGTACAGAAATGTACATAAGAGATCTGTAAACATTGCTAGACAAAAATTTTCTGTCAAATCTGGATACAGTTTTTCCGTTCTGACCATTTTTGCCTAAAGAAAGCAAAGATAAAGTTAACAACTTTATACATCTATACAAAATTATATAGTTTCAGAAAATGTGTTTGAAAGGGTGGATCACAAAAGATTATGCTTCACATTGCTAACTTCTTATTGTGTCAACTTATTTTGAAAGCTCTGTGGTAGTTTTCTTTCTTATCAAGATTCAACATTTTTATGGGTTATAACATTACATATCTACACTTCACCCATCATCCTTGAAAAATGAAATTAATGCCTGCATTTGGAGGGTAAAGTACGATACAGTTTGAACATGAGATATGCTATTTTCTGTTATTTACATTTCACAGGCTTCTGAACTACTTCACAGGTCTCAGCTATTACTTACAAAAGAATGTTATGCTACCTTCTGTTAAACCATTTTTCAAATAAAGTTGAAATCTTGATTCAAGAGAAGTGTAATTATCTTAGAGCAATCCTGAACTATTTGGAACATAGTGAAACACCCAGGACTGCAAGTCTCAGAAATTGTCAGCTACACTACAATACAGATAATTTAACTATCTGCAACTCCCGAGCATTATATTGCTCAGGCTTCTTTGCCTAAACTAGTCTGTCTGTTGTGGAAAAAAGTATGCTCCTTACAAGGACTCTCCTTTGTAGTTATGTTTTATAGTTTCTCTGTATATTTCAATCTGCAGTGCACATATAATTATTTCAGAAAATTTATTACAGGAAATTTGGACATGCAGTCTCTGGATTTAACACACACACACACATCCTAAAAGCCCAGAGCAACAAATCAATACATATTTCAAATATATGTATTGTTTGAACTATACTAAGACAACTGTAATAGAGTCGGAAAAACAATAAACCACTATAAACTGCAGCAGCCTCAAGTAGAGTACACATAACATGAAAAAGAAAGATTCAGCATAATCTGCATTAAGATGCAGAGCAATAAAAGTAATTTTGTGGGGGAAAAAAGAGTTAGGCTATTAAGAATGGGATTTATTTCAAAATCCTACTCTAAAATGTAGAACTTATATTTAAAAAGATTAAAAAAAACCAAAAAACCAAAACACCACAAAACTTAAAACAATGCCTGTAAGTGGGATTCCCAACTACTAACGTTGCTTGTGTGTAGGAGTACATTCGTACATCACTTCAACAAATGTCTTCAGGGTCTTATCCTCAATGATCAGATAACTTCAACATTGCAAAGCAAATTTCATGTGGCTCATGCTATGTCATAATTATCGATTACTGTAATTAAAATAACTGGTAGATAGATATACATGACAAACTTAGCTTACACACAAAACCTTTTTGAGGACTGAAAGGAAGAGAAGTTCAAGTTTCTTTAAATATTAGGTATGATCCTAGTCAATTAACTCTAGCTGATTTCAGGAAAGAAATGTACATAAAGGGAATGTACATAAAATCAAATGGAGGCCAAATAAACATTATATTTAAGAAACAAAGAATTTAGGTTAAAAATATAAGATTATAACACATTGTCTACCAGATTTGAAAGTATCATGCAAATTTTTGAAAAGATAAAGTCAGTCAGCTTTAATTTGGAGAACTCATTGCAAGCATCTCAAGCATCTCATGACATTACCAACATCAATACATAAAAAGACTCACTTTCCTTTTCATAATTGAATGCAGGCAAACTGGCAATTACTTAGGTCACAATTGCCATTTATTCCTTTTTATTTTCTCATGTAATGGTTTAATCAAACTTCTTAAATTCCTCAGGATTATTTTCTTTCTAACAGAAAAAAAAAGAATGCAGATTTAATATAAACACCTGCATTTATATTACAGGTCTCTTTTTACAATAAAATTTTATTAGCCATGTGATAGCATCTGAAGAGCTAGGAGGTATCACATGCCTCATTGCCTTAACATATGGTAAAACAGCAACTGCAAGAAATTTGAAGGAAAGAATCGTGGCAGCATGGGAAATATAGCCTCCAGATCAACAAGGGAGAGAGGTTAATTGCTTGCTGTGACAATCCATATTCATTGCACAGCTGAGCACTTGCTCTGTTGCCTTCTAGAAAATTTCAGTTTCTAGAATCTATATAGTTCTCAAGAACATTTATGTAGATTACATATCTACATAAATAGCATATACACAAATAGTTAATTATGTACAATATACATAATTATATATGGTGTACTATGCATAATTAGTTACAATTAATATTTAATATAGTGCAGCTACATAATTATGTCTGTATAAATAAATACAGGCATATGGCTGAGCACTAATGCTTTCTTGCTGTCCTCCAGCATGAAAGTGAGAAAGAAAAGCTAACAAATGAAACAGAATGGGATAAAACATGAGAAAAACATCATCATGTGTGTCAGTCGGGGAATAAAATAGGACATCAATGACATGACATTGTCTGAAAATACCCAAGTCACAATACCAGCCACCTCAAGGAAGTGTGTGACTATGTTGAATGCTTTTGCATCCCTCCTGGGAAACCTGCATGCCTGCTTACCTCTCTGAAATGCCTGTACAGCACCACACGCAGCATGGGGAACAAACAGGAAGAATTAGAGACCTGTGTGTGTCTGCAGGGCTGTGATCCCATTGCAATTACAGAGCCATGGTGGGATAGATCACATGACTGAAATGCTGTCACGGATGGCAGTGTACATTTTAGGAAACACAGGCCAGCAAGGAGAGGTGGTGGAGTTGCTGTTTATGTAAGGGAGTATATTCCTGGGGAGAAAGAGAGGATGGGAGGAAAGAAAAAAACCGTAAGTTTCAAATTCTTCAAAGGAAATTACTGGGTTTTTCTTTTCTCTAGCACAATTAAAAATATGATATATGAAAAAGATGTATGTACTGCTTTTTATTCAAATTAAACATTTTGATAGAGTTTAGAATTGAGACCATCAAGACTTTCCCTTGACACATTTTGATTAAATGTCACATGTTTTCTGATGCCCTTAGTGCCTATTTGTATTGCAGTGGAAGCCAGCTAACAGCATCACAGATTGTGGTGCTTCAACCACATTTATAAGCTTAATCTATGTTTCTATAAACATGTATCATAGCTTTGCAGTCTAATTTAGAGAAGATTTTCTGGAGCAGACATGATGTTAAGATGATCAGAATATGTTGATATTTATGTGAATGTGTTCTCTCCCTTTTCAGAGACCTCATGAAAAGTTAATACAGACTTTCTGAAAGTGAAATAATATTTCTAGAAGAAGGAAGACTGCTGTGAAGCTTGCCTGCAAACTCATTGTAGATCATTTTAACAAATTTTACTGTATTTGAAAGTACTAACAATGTGTAATTGGAAAATATTTACAACAGAGTAATCGCCAAAGCCATGTACCAGTAACAAAACACAGTTTCTAAGTCATGTTCATTACTTTGTGGAAGGAGAATTGGCTCTGGTGATTTTTATGGGTCAACTATTGACATTGGAAATTAATGTGGACAATGCAGGGGAGGAAGCAATATTTGCCTTGTCTTTGCTAGGTTAGATTGATCCTATCCCTCAGAATTCTGCATACTATCATTCCTTCTTTGGAAGTTCTAACAAATTGGTCTCCTTCCTGATTTTAACACAAATAATTATAAACATATTAGTAATAGACACACTTTAATTTATTGTTAGTGATTTTTTAATTACCAATAGCAAAGCAGAAACAGTCTTTTCCCTCTTCTCTCATAATTGATCATCTATTTTTGTTAGGAAGTTCTCTGTGAACAACTGTATAATTAGGTATAACAAATTAAAAGAAATTACATATGTAGATGTTTTTCATGAGGTTGTTCAGGATGATCTTAGCACACTATACTATTTAGTCACATTGGTATTAAAAGAAAGTTTTTACTTACAAGCAAGATTGTCTTTCCAGAAGAAATCCAAGAACAATGCAGTAGCATATTACAGATTCTAGGTCCTGAAAGAGGGGTTCAATGAGTTCTCAATTTCAATAAGAGATACAGACACAAAAGCTACTTTCTTTGTTCCTTTCTCAAATACAGGCTGTCACTGCTTAAACCTATTCTCTTTGTCTACTCCAGATTAATTTCTGGCTATCTGGATTCCCAAGGCTTTGAACATATATAACAACTGGCTACCTGCATCATTGTTCCCACCAGGTTACAGATAATGAATATAAATAACTAGGTTTCACCAGCAACATAGAAGTTTACACACAGTGTATGAGAATCGTCCCTTGCTCAATACACTAGGAGAAAGACAACACAGGTCCATGGAATGCCTTTCAGAAAGGATTTACTGGACATAGAAAGTTCACTCAACAGCTTTTGACTTCTCACAGATAAGAACAAACCCATTAAATAATCTCTAGTAATGACTGTGGACACTTGCTAAATAGTAAAATGGCACAACACACAAATGCAAAAAAAATCACATTTGTTAATGCCTGAGACTTCTGGTATTTTTATTCAGACAAACAGAAACTCAACAGGTAAGCTACCAAGGTAAACTCTGAGGTAAACTAACCTCCTGACTCAGTTCTTTCCTACAGGCACGTACGCTTCTAATGACATAATGAAAACTGCAGGCAAGACCGAGCTCCACATTTATCTTGGTGTCGAATCCTTCAGACATGTGTGTAGAAAAATATACTCTTACACACCTTAGTATGAACTCACCTAGTCCGTTTGTCCAGTAAGAAACACCTTGGGATTTCATTTCAGCTTATTAAGCACAAGGTACCGTTTCAGCCCTGAAGCAGTCTGAATCCCAAAAGGATTTTTCCCCCCTGAAATAAAGAAAAGCAGAAGAAAATTAATGTAAATTTTCTTGTTAATCAAATCTTTGACCTACTTCCATCCTGCATGCACCCTCCTCCCAAAGAAAACACTACTGATGGAAAAAGACACAGGTAGGACAACACAGAGCCATATTTTTAATTTTGAAAAGCATGATTTTATTATACCTGTCAATGCTAACAGAAATGTTACCTGTGTTTCTTAAAATAAGCATAAAACAAATATTGTAAACATTTTCCTTTCCCTTAGACAGCTCTGGAATGATGGTAGAAGGGAATCAGAATATGGAAGAACTGACAATCAAAAATAGGCAATATGCATCCTTAAAATAAGACAAGTGCAAATAGGGACAAAGAATGAATTCCTTTCTCTGTTGTCATAATTGATAGTAGGGTACAGATAAAATGTCTCTTTAATATCAGCTGTGACTGGATTAGTTTATTAAGATCTCAGTACAATGTGCTAAGTTTCTCTGTGCAGGCAAGCAAATAACCTGCAGAACATTCTGACTTTCACTCACTATTGAGTTGGGCAGTCTTTGAATGCCATATTCCATTTGTCCCTCCCTAAACAGCCCATTTGCAATGTCAGCACTTTTCCCATCGACTTGCATGACTAAAGGCAATGGAATGCACAATGATTTGTTAAATATGTCCTATAAGCTGATATTACTGTGCCATCAACGTGTATGTACTCCGCATTACTCATGCAGCATGTTTATAAATTACATTGTCATCAGGAACCTCTTTCATACACTTTGTTTGTCCTTGCTGTCTTAAAATACCCATTGGTTATCAGTCAAAGCTATAGGAAATATCCTACAAGGTCATCCGGTGCAAAACAGATGTTCATATAATTTATGGCAATAAACATGTGCTTGTGCTTTATTAGACTAAATATTAGGTAATAAATTAAAGGAAATGTTATCTTGCAGGGGGTTAATCAGCCTATATGCTGTGTAAATTATTTTACTGTTCAGGTTTTAAAAAGTTTTGGGTTTGGTAAGCTGGTTTTTTTAACACACACAGAATTAGTGTGGGTGCAGCAATATTTTATAACTAAATCTATATGTCGATCTATCTGTAATAAAATGCAAGTAACTGTGATTATTCATCAGGACATTAACATGAATGATTTGCTGATGATCTTTCATGTGTAATATTGAAAAAGCAAATATTCATTGCCATTTCCTACTCTAAGTTTTATGGAAAGTTTATTCCTGAAGTAAAGCACTAAAAACATGATAAAATTCAGAATAGATCTTAACCTTTAGTTTGTAGCATTTTATTGCTTCTCACTCTTAAAGAAACTTTCAAAGAGCTATATTATTTAGAAAATTTCTTATTTTCCACTTTCCATTAATATTTTCTCAACGAATATAGAATAACCACAATCCCAACAATTTCTGAAAATTATTTGTACTATCAAATCAGGGGTGTTACTGTGTTTCTCCAAACTAGACTGAGATATCTTCTCCCCATCTCTGTAATAAATTTGTCTTGTGGTATTTTTTCAAAATTAATAAGATGTTGCTGTTTATTTTGAATTTTTTTGAAAGAGGTCTTGATTTGAATTCCTGTGCTTGGTGATGCATGCATTAGTCAAGTGGAGGAAAGAGATGCTTACAGATGATGTTCCCTCAGTCACCCTCATTTACTGAAAAGAAAGGACATTTGATATGAATCTGCCACAGGACCTGCTTATAAAGCTTCCAATATAAAACACACCTGTGTTGCAACACAGTACTACAAGGATTGCATGTGTGCAGTTCTGCCATTTCTTTCCTGCTCTATGCCAGGTGCTGCTGGTTAGTCTGCTTCCTCATAGCACAGGGAGAAACTCTTGTACTACGGATGCAACTGAATTGAAACAAATGCACATACACGTGCGTGCACGTGCACAGTTGCTTAAAATGCTCAACACTCATTTGTTGATGACTTTTGTGTGCTGCACCAAATATGTCAAGGCAAAAGACCACAGCAGCAAATCCTACACTCACCGTGCAAGACCTGATATATCGTTTTAACAACTGGGAGTCTTATTCTTAGTTTGTATGTAGAAGTTAAGCACTTTCTCTTCATGTCTAAATGAAATTTGAATTTGACTTATTGAGTGAAGTGCATTGGCCAGATTTATCTAGGATACAAGAGATTACTCCAAGCAAAAACCACAGCGTAACAAACCTCAAGCGAACACACAGGACTTTTGACAAACTCCAAAAAAATGCTTGCATCAGATCTTTTAATTCCTAGTATAACATAAACATTCTTTCAGGAGAGTCTGTTCAGTCTTAAGGTTTTTACATAGACCTATGCTATTTAAATAAGCCCCAGTTATCTGAGTGAAAGAATTAAAACACACATAATGTATAAAAGCATACCTTTCAAGATTACTTCTCTCTCTGTAAAGACAGCAGCTCCTGATGAGTTCCTGCAGGCATTTCAAATGTAGCCTTTCCCTCACTGCTTCCCTACCAAAAGAAACAGTGACACGCAACATATAAAATTAGCCAGAGGCATTACTGATCCTGACCACCTTTTTCAAAAGCATGGGACCATGTTTTATGCAGATAAACCCATGATTCAAAGACCTCACTCAAGGATTAATCAGTCAAGTGTAGTCACGACTTATTCCTGTTTCCTCTGTTACTTTTTATTGAATGACAAGTTATACATATGGGAAAATGACAAGTTATACATATGGGAAAACTTTGTTGCCATCGAAAGTTAAGGACACACAACAAAGGGATTTTTCTGTTATGTTTGTGTATAGATTTCTTCCACTCTTTTTAGAGGTGTAGTAACAATAAGCCAAATATCTCTCTCACACACTTTCTGTATATGGAAAAGCAAATTCAATTTGTGATGGCAATGGAAGCCAAATTTTATAACTTGTTTGTACCTGTGAGATGAACCTTTCAGTGCCATTCACTATACACATGGAAACCTGATAAGTTGACAGGACTTTCTTACAGAATACAAGATTAGAAAAGTAGAGATGACAGCGTAAGGAGAGCATGGAGACATGTAGAGTCTACTTCAGTTTCTGCTTGTCCATTAAGGAGACACACATCCACTCTCACTCACTTTCAGGCTTTTCTGTATACAGTGCATACCTGTCTTCAGTATTAGGAAGAATTTATTTGCATCTCTGTCCTGTCTAAAATACCTAGGAGAATCTTCTCCAGAAGCATAAAACACTTGTTTTACATGGTGGATTATGATTGGGCATATAAAAAATGTTGTCAAGAAGCTAGAAAGAATGATATTCATGGACTAGCCAAGTTTCATTAATTTTCAATGAATATCTCTCCATTTTACTGACAATTTTGGACCATTTGGAGCAATTTGGGGTATACAAAGTGTTTCATAATAATTTTGGAGGCTTTGTTTAGAACTAGCATCTATATAATGCTATATCAGGACTATTCCTGCTAAAGGCACATTTCAGTGTATCTCATTAGTTGTTTCTGTTTTCTAATGATGTGTTGACTAGTTTTCCAGTGGAACCTTTTTTATTGTGTCCTACACAGGTGACAGGAAAGATGAAGAATACATACACAGGCACAGAGCAAAAACAGATAACTATATTAAAAAAATAATTTAACTTGTATACAGAAGTGCACTAAAATCCAGAGATTTTCCACAGCAATGGCAGGCAAGAAAGAGTCTTCCTATCCTACCTGAGCGTGTGAGATCCTGAACAAAACCCCAATATCAGAAGAAAAAACAGTCTTTAAAAAAGGGAGGAGAAAACCAATCTACCATATGAAAATCATTAAAAGATGCAGAAATTATTATAATGTTTTTTGGTTGTTTTTCATTAAAGGAAAAAATAACATATTTTCCTAGATTAAATATTCTTTGGAAATGATAGTTTTCCTCTTTCTTTTTTAATATGTATTTTTTCCCTCTAAAAAGGAAAAAATAAAAAAAATAGAGAATATAAATATTGGTGGAGCAAGCTAGGAGATTATATCACTTTTCAAAGTTTCTCTCTCTGGACTTTTGGGAAGACCTTGGCAGTACATACTTCATCTGTGATCTCAGTAGTACCATTATCTTATATCAGGGGTCCTCAAACTTTTTAAACAGGGGGCCGGCGCGTGGATGAAGTGGCAGGCAGTCATCTGCGGCTGCTTGGTTTCCCCCCCCAACCCCCGGCGGGGCGGGGTGGGGGGGCGGGGTGGTCTGTAAATACTGGGGGCCAGATTGAGGACCCTGGGGGGCCATATCCAGCCCACGGGCCGTAGTTTGAGGACCCCTGTCTTATATGAAAGAGCTGATCTTAAACTTTATCTGCATATAGGTGCTATTTTAGGTCTTCAATTACTTAACTTGCTTTAAAAATCTGGCTTTCTGGTGAATAGCCAACATTTTTGAAAATTGAAGCCCTGTTGTCCATTAGCTTTTCTACATCCACAGCCCTTACAGGTAAAAGACAAAGATTATGTTTGGAGCACTGGCATGGTATGTAATGCCAACACCACAAAGGGCGTAACACTGCCCATAAAGCATTGCCTGAGTAGTAAAATTTTAAGTAGAAAATCACACTTTTCATTGTTTCATTACTCTCATAATCATTCCCTAAATGATAAATGATCTTTACAGAACACTTTAAAGCAAAGTTGGGCTATTTCAGCTTTACTTTGTATGTGCTCACAGTGATGAAAAAGAGACAAGCAAAACAAAGCTTTGCTTCCATAGGGGAAACAAATCTATTGTATTTATTCAAGTGATAGGTGGTTTTTTTTCGATATGCAGAGAAGCAGACAAGATAGAACTTGTTTGGTTGTTTTGTCAGAAATTGTATGTGGCTCATCTAGAGAGAAATGAACCTTCAATAGTACTGCATCTTTCATTTCTCTGCCAACTAAATTAACCAGGTTTGAACTAAAAAAATTGTATTTTCAATATAATCGATATTTCAAGAAGAACTAACAGGAATGTTAAAAAACAAAGTACTATATGTCACGTAATAGTAATTAAAAAATATAACTAAGCCACTTACATCATGCTGTATGATCAGGTAACAAAGTAAAACTTAGAGTGCCTGCTAAGGTCACATCAGCTGATCTTAAACAATAGAATGGACTGTCACATGAATGAAATAACTGGTCATTGGAATGTAAAAAAATAATCACTGCTACTTTTTTCCTTTTCTTCTAATAAAATGTGGTAAAAGGATTAATATGAAAACATTAAGCACTTTTTAAAATCTTGAAGCAGTATCTTAAAGTGACTGAAGAGCATTTGGGATCAGGACCACAATAGTAACTATTTTCAGCTCTCTATTGCTATTTTACTTTTGATTAAAAAATGACATAATGCAAGTTACTATAGTCTCCAAGGTATTACAAGATTTTTGGGGAAGAGATTTAAGCAGATTTTATGCTTATTTGTGGCTGAAGAATATAAAATTAGCACTCTAAAGTACCATGTTTCTAGTTTACTTCTCAGCAAGTCAAATATTCATTATTTTCCTTTTTACTCAGAGCTATAGGATTGAATCATTAACCTACCATGTTCAAAAGCATCAAAGCTCAATATGCTAATTACTGGATACTACTAAACTTTGAAAAATGAGAGTCATTAATGTAAATTGCCTTTGATGTCAATGTAAGAAATGTTAGAGTTGAAAAATGCTTATGTAACTGATTAATTATGTCTCAGTTGAACCTACACGTGGTCAAAGACTAAGACCTGAAGGAAGATATGGTATTCCTCTCTGTCTGTTGTTCCACTGAACAGCAGTGATTAAACTACGTGAACTGACTGAAATATCTGTATTACTTACTATCCACCTAAAAGAAGCTGAGCACATAGTTTCTAAAGCATTATTTCAATTTTTAATTATAACCTATTGCTCCTTTCAGGGAAAGAGCATAAAACACAGTGAGTAAAACACACTAGAATATTATGTAATGTATTGAATGATTTATAAACACCAGCTGTTGCTGGGAAAGTTTCCTTTAGTCTTTATCAAGTGAGATAAAATTCTAGTAAAAAAAATACAATTATAAATCTAAACTGTTCTATTTTTTTCTGCTTTTTGGGGTAAGTGGAGCATCCCACATAATCAATAGACAGGAATATTAAGGAGATGTGATTTTGCATCATAGCATGGCAATAGGACCCATTTGTTAACTGGTGCTGTGCTCTCTGAGACTATCTGGTCATATGGATATTAACAATTTGAATCTTTAATTAAATATAACATTAATATGCAGATCAAAAAAGTCAGTCACCACTGTCCTTATGTCTCTCTTTTGTTTTGAGTTTTTAAAGTCTATTGAGAGAACAATTTTTTGGAGGAAAATAGAAACGTCACCAACATTAGTTGTAGTCCTCAAAATGAACAGATATATTCTTCATTGTCCTAAAACCCTCTCAACCTCTGAGCTTGTCAGTGCACAACACAATCCAAAGTGCATTTGACAGATGACAAAGCTGTAAGACAACATTTGCTTATTGCATACACTAGGGATTCAGGGTTTGTAGTGATCTCCAAGAATAATATTTGTTCTTAATGTTTCACCAGAGAAAATGAAATATATGCATTTTCCTCCTTACAAAAACAAGGAGTGGCATCAAAAAGATCCACAATTATTCTCAGAGAAGGAGAGCAATGCCACTCTTCCCTTCTCTCCCAGAAATAATGTTATTTCCATCCTTTGTCTATAGAATTCTCTCATTTGTTTCTAGCTTATATTTCTTTGTTCCTCTCTAATTACATTCACCTCCAAAAAGAGGTGGAGCAGATATTTAGGAGTCAAAACCCATAGTGCAAAATACTTCTTTCACAAGACAGGCTAACAGGATGAAAGATAAAGACATTTGATATGTAGCATAAGAGGGGTTTTATGGTCATTTTGGAGATTTCCATTATCATTCATAAGGCAAATTCAACAACTGTAGATGTTTACAGGTAACTGATGCATAAAAAGTGAAATTTCTACTCATTAAACATAGAGAATTCTACACAGAATAATGCAACACAAACTATTTCTAGGTAAATTGATAGGCATATCAGGTACAGAAGCAATGCAGTACATTAATTAGTCAAGGCTGGGCTACAGTCATACAGTTCTAGGACAGAAGGGAAACTTATTTATTGTTAGCCTGGGAATTAATTCAGTTTTCACAGTGTGTGGATATTGTGAAAGTATCTCCTTAGATTATCAATGAAGGATGATAGACCAATCATTTTAGTTAAGATCTAAAGATATATTATTTGAGAAACTAGAAGTTAAAATTCAAATAAATCAATTACTAGACATAATTCCTTCTGAACTTCTTGTTACAAAGAAAAACTTATGTATTTCTCAAATAAATCAGTGAATAATTTGATGTCTATGATTGTAAATTGCATAATATCCAGACGACTGTTACAAATAATGCGGTACAAATTCCTCCTGGGGAAGAGTCCAGCTAGACACCAGGATAATTTTTCACAGTGAGAACAATCAGCCATTGGAATAATTTCCCCAGGGAAGTGGTGGATTCCCCAACACTGAATGCTTTTAAGATTCAGCTGGACAGGGTGCTGGGCCATCTTGTACAGACCATGGTTTTGCCAAGAAAGTTTGGACCAGATGATCCTTGAAGTCCCCTTCAACCTGGTATTCTATGATAATATAATACTATGAAAAAAAGTGCATTCATTATGTTTGCCTAAGGTGTTAACTTTAACTTCTTAGAGTATTTCTTTCCTTTTGGTATAGAGGAAAGATTCTTTTATGAGAGAAGTGACTAATAAACATGCCAGGCTTCTATCAGTTCCTAGTTTGGCACTCACTAATAACAATCAGACAATAACAAAAATTGCACCATTTTCTCAAAAGCACTAGAAAGACAATTCTACACCAAACCCTTATATTGCATCATCTACCAATTCTGATCATTTTACATGAGACTTCTTTTCAAAGCTTGGCCAACCATCAAATTATCCCTTTGGGACCCAATCCATGGTCTTTGGTTGCCACCTGTCTTTTTGTTTGGACCTTTAGGGATTTACTTCTCCTCAGCGTAACCCAAATTTCAAATTAAATCCAAAACTTTGTGGTCTTTGCCTCCAGACAGGTGATATTTCACTACCACTGCTCATTTGTTCTTGACAGTTAAAAAGGAAATAATGGAATGGAATGGAATGGAATGGAATGGAATGGAATGGAATGGAATGGAATGGAATGGAATGGAATGGAATGGAATGGAATGGAATGGAATTTAGGTGCCTGCCCTGCCTTCTACTCCAGTCCAGCTCTCTTTGGGCAACTAAGATTCATATCTAAAGAACCACCATTTTCCATTTTTACTTCCTCTTTATCACATCTCAGAATTCTCTGATGTTCTTCAGCTTTTGAGTTTTCCTGTGGGCTTTTCCCAAGCTGTAGCTGATGACTGTTGCCAAGGCAGTTGGTACCCTTTGTGTTTCAGTCCATGTCAGATATTCTTATTCATTTCCTTATAGATGGACTTTATTCTAACTTTCTTTTGCTGGTAGAGGTGAAGGCATAAATATCTCTCACAATATAATCATAAATTAGTATTACTATCAGCAGATTTCATAAAAAGTAGCTGAATAATTTGTTTAGGCTAGCAGGCAGTAATTTTGCCACCTAAACTAATGAATGAAATAGTCACGCCAAAAGTGTGGGGAAGAAAAAGTTATTCTAAAAGTAGGTTATTATGCTACTTTGTAGGTATAGATTTCACGTGTAAGCTGACCTGTGCAACTGCATTTTAACAGGAGAGTAATAGAAAATACATTCTACTTTAATATTATGCTGCGTGCAGTATGCAGCACATTTATTTTATGTACAAAATAGGAATGTTTTTCATAAAGTGTGTATTTTAATGAATATTGCCATCTAAATATCACTGCCAAATCACTGGGACTCTGTAATCTTGTAAGCTCATCACCAGCAAAGCAGACAGAACTGGTTTTGCCCTGTGAATATTAAGATTCAAAACAATATCTTCATCCTTGTTTAGCATCCCTTTTATGACATGTTTATTTCTCCAAATCTATTCGCCCTAACCTCTTATGACAGCCTGGATCACAGCCCTGCACTTGTAGAATGACCTCTGCTTCTGCTGTGGGAATTGATTGGCAGGTTATCACATGCGAGCAACCTGGCACCAATGTCCTGCTCAGGAATAAGTCTGACACAGCTGGTCCTGGCCTGGTAGCTGAAAATTGTAGAAAAGTTGAGTTGCTGGGTTGGAGAGAGAGAATAACGATAAAGACAATTACTACCGACTCTGTGAAAGACTTATTCTGTTTATTAATATCATAAGCAGTGTCATTAAGAATTTTTACCAAGGACTTTGCACTTAAGAGAAACTTCTAATATATAGTGACATCTAATGTTTGATAGCTGTGGCAAACTGCAGTCCTTAAGGCAATACAAGGTGATGACAAAACATTATTGGTGGTAAGCAAGTAATTTATTTTATAATAGGTCTTTAAGGTTCCTGACATCAAATAATATTTCTAGCTAGTGATACCATCAAGATACAATGCCTCCAACTACCTTTCATAAAGGAGAAAATTTCTTGCATCATTTCACTGATGATATTAAATCTGATTTGTTTGTCAAATGTGTGGAAAACATTTGGCAGCTAATAGTAAGGATTAGCATTCTAGAACGGTTGCTGGAATGGCTGAGAAAACAACAACAACAAAAAACTTTTATACATCTAAGTGAAAAAGCTTGCATGGCAGAAATCCGGTGCCCATATATTAATGTAAATAGCCATTATAGCAACTTACTTTATTGTTGTTTTCATGAGATCCAACAACACAAATATCAAAGATGTGCCAACTGTTCTCTACTGGGATGATCTGTTACAGCCAGAAAAATAGTACATGAAATGCCATTGTTCCTGCAAAAGCACTTCTTTATATAAAAATAAAATGCATTTGTAGTTTACTTTTAAACCATAAGCCTTTTGTGTCTCTATTAACTTTTCCAGTCTATGATCAATAGTGTGATTCCCTGGATTTAGTAAAGTGTGCTAAGCAGAACAGAAACAGAAGCATCACTAGGAGTACGTCCTGTTGCAGAAGGACCAGGAGGAAGGGATAAAGTTTAGGGTTTACCATTTTTGAGACACAAAGCTATCTTAAATAACACATTGGCACCTTTCCAAATATTTCCCCAAATTATTACTATGTTGTATTTTTAATAATCACAGGAGAAAGAGAAAGACTACTAAAGTGTCCAAACCCACAACTAATTAGCTGTTCCTGTTCCTATTCTGAAATAAATGCTTATGCATTATCTCTGCTCTGTACTTTAAAAACCTTATTATACTAGAAAAAGAAGAAACATGACTATGCATCTAGGAGATCTTTGTCTTCATGCCTCCTCCCTTCTTTTACCCCTCTAAAAATCTGGCATCATGGAAAAAGTATCCATGGATTTTTAAGAAATGTCTGTGCTCAGATCAGAACATTAAAAGAAAAATCTTGCTTTGTCCTCTTTGATAAACATTTACAAAGAGGTAATGACTTAGAACTACTAGTCCTGCATTTTTACATGTACTTACAACACTTTTGTAATTAAGTGCATGAAGATATAATTCATTATAAATGTATTTCTTATAAAGTTTTTTGTAAAACCAGCAAGTGAGGAGATCTATTTCACTTTCTTCCACAGAATTTCACTTGAGAAGCAACCTATTTTATTCTTAATACAAGGCATATTTAAAAAAAAACTCAGTAACTTAAAGTTGATTTAGAAAATAAGCATCAGATTTCTGAAGCTTATCAACCACAATTATCTACTGCATCTGCAACATGGCTTGGCACCTGTTTTGTACAGAAATTTTATATTGGTTTGGGAGTATTACACAATATCAAACCTGAAGGTTAGTAAGCGCTGTGGTGGATTTAATCAATATGTTTGTTGAGGGAGGTTTTATTTATTAGTGTACCTCATCTATAAATACTTCATTGTATAGACAAAGAAATCTCCCACAAAATGTTCTTTAATTTTGGAATTGGAGAGCAGGCTAAACAGCACATCATAGTTCATGTGATGCTGTAAAGCACACAAAATAATACTAGGAACTCAATCTTCCAGGATTAATTTTTAATTCTACACTTTAGAGTAGCTAGATAACTATAAATCTATAGCTTGGTGGTCTGGATTGAGAAGCCAGGCTTTCTGCTCACTGCACACATGTATGCCAGGTAAGAAATGAACTGACATCAGGCAGCAGTCAGAAAATAGTATTTTGGGAAAAGCATAGAAGGTCCATTATTCTGCTTTCATATTTTTCAGCTATCTTAGCCATCATTTCCCCTGCAGAGCTGAACCACTGACAGAGGAATAAGTTCTCTTAGCCTCTGCCCATGTATCTTGATACCAACAAGAAACCAGATTACTGAAACTGCAACGAGTATTCATTGCAAAATGGACCTCTTAGTTTATCATCAGAGACAGCCCAGAAAACAAGGAACAGGACAGGGCTGGGCATCTGTTGAGAACAGAGGGGCAGATGGAGCCAGGATCGCCATTAGAAAATTTGGCAAAGATATTTAATTTTGTGTTTATTTGTTTTAAATACCTAAACTCAGAACTGTGTAGAACTGAGCATCTGGGAGGAGACAGATGGGGTAGGGTGAAAGGTACAGCTGCCAAAACCTTAGGAAACAATAGAATAACTTCTAGAGAGACGTCTCGAAAGAGGAATTCTGAGGGCAAAAATGAGGAAAAACATAGTGCAGCAAGTCATGTAGAAATACAGAGAGGAGAAATGGGAAGTTTGAGTTTTGCGTTGCTGAAATGAGAACTGTATTTCTGTGCTGGATTGGGCTGGGGTAGAGTTAATTTTCTTCATAGTAGTTCATACCAGGCTATGTTTTGGATTTGTGCTGGAAACAGTGTTGATAGTACAGGGATGTTGTTATTGCTGACCAGTGCTTACTTGCAAAGTTACGGCCCTTTTCTGCTTCCCACGCCATCCCACCAGGGAGCAGGTTGGGGGTGCACAAGCAGTTGGGAGGGGACACAGCTGGGACAGCTGACCCCAGCTGACCAAAGGGATATCCCATACCATATGGTGGCATGCTCAGCATATAAAGTTGGGGGAAGAAGGGATGTTTGGAGTTACAGCATTTTGTCTTCCCAAATAACCATTATGCTTGACGGAGCCTGGCTTTCCTGGAGATAGCCAAACACCTCCCTGATGATGGGAAGTGCAGAATGAATAGAAGTACTTCTATAGTTACATTGGTGATAAAAGGGAGACTAAGGAAAATCATGGGCCCTCTGAGGAAGGAAACAGGAGATCTGGTTGCCCAGGATATGGAGAAGGCTGAGACACTAAATTACGTTTTCACCTCAGTCTTCATCAGCAAGTGCTCCACCCACACTGTCCAAGGCTCAGAAAGCAAAGGCAACAACTGAGAGAAGGAAGAACCACACACTGCAGGAGAAAACCAGGTTCGAGAACGTCTAAGGAACCTGAGGGTGCACAAGTCCACAGGACCTGATAAAATGCATCCATGGGTCCTGAGGAAACTGGCAGATGAAGCGGCTAAGACACTATCCATCATATTTGAAAATTCATGGCAGTCCAGTGAAGTTTCCATGGAGTGGAAAAGGAGAAACATATTTCTTTTTTAAAAAATGGGGGTTAAGGAAGACCTGGGGAACTACAGGTCGGTCATTCGCACCTCTGTGTTCTGCAAGATCATGGAGCAGATTCTCCTGGAAACTATACTAAGGCACAATAGTAAGGAGTTGATAGCCAGCATGGTTTCACTAAGGGAAAATCATGCCTGACAAATTTGGTGGCCTTCTACAACAGTTATAGCATTGGTGGATGAGCAACTGACATTGTCTACCTGGACTCGTGCAAAGTTTTTGCCACTGTCCCACATAATATCCTTGTCTATGAACTACGGAGTCATGGATTTGATGGGTGGACCACTTGGTGGGTAAGGAATTGCTTGGATGGTTACACTCAAAGAGTTGCAGTCAATGGCTCAATGTTCAAGTGGAGACCAGTGATGAGTGGTGTACCCCAGGGGTCAGTACTGGGACTGGCAGTGTTCAAGATCTTTGTCAGTAACATGGACACTGGAATGGAGCGCATCCTCATAATCCTACCAGGAGGAGTGAGCAAGTGGAAACTGGAAGCAACTCACAAATATAAGAAGCTAGAACAGATTGAGATTCTTAAATTTAAAACATAGTATTTCAACTTATCTGCCTCCATATGAGCAAGGAACTAAAAATAAACATGAACAAGAGAACTTGTTTTTAACATGATAATTTTAATTATTATTAAAATTATTTTTAAATGACTGTTGTTGTACCCATCTACTGCCTGACACCCTTATTCATAGTTGCATTTTATTTTTGGGGAGGAATAGATTTTTCTCTTGCACTATAATTACTGAAGGTAAGCCAGTTGTCTACCATATTTTTTGAATGATCTCTACCATTGCAGTGCTCTCCAGACCATCCGGCTGCAACAAGGTCTTTTACCATCTCATACCATCATACTCTTCATGCCAGTCCCTCTGCTGTTTTCTCCTAGTCTCTCCTCATCCAGGGTGAGCACACATACACTCTCTCTCTTTTCTCTCTGCTTCTTCCTCCTCTCTCTTCCTTGGCTGCCCAACCACTTCACAAAACAAGCCACAGCTGCACCTTGTCTACATCGGCCAACCCACTACTCCTGAAGCCAGCCCACAGCTGTATATTATCAATGATAATTAACCCAGCTTCACTCTTCTACACTCTACCAGTTTGTTAGAATAGTTTAATAGCTTATATTACCTCTTACTATTATTTTCCTATAATGTTTAGCTAGCAATGTTTAGTTAGCTAAAACAACTACTTAAAGCTAGATTTTGTCAGAAAACATTTTCTCTCCTGTTGGAATTCCATCTCAGCTGAGACAAACACAAATTCCATTTTTTATGACTTTCTAAAGTATGGAAAGTATGGAATTTCTCTTTTATGGAAGAGAAATTGCAAAAAGTTTCAGTTCTGAAATATTACAAATGCATATCTATTAAGTCTAAGAATTTTGATGTTTTGTAAATCAAAATTTTTCTGACATGAAAGCAATATCTTCTTATGGTGTCAAAATACTACATTACATAATGTTCTGTGCATTCTGAGAAGAGTTCATGTCAGGATATGTAAGATGTATGGCAGAAGTGGAATTGTCAGTTCAACTCTCAGAAGAAATATATTTACAATATGGCTTAATGTTGCTCATTAAGAGACATGCTAGAGTTAAACACTTCAGGACATTTCAACAGATCATTTTGCTTATGTGAACTGACTGGTTGAATGAGCTAGAAATTAATATTGCATTTTTATTTTCTCACGTGATGATTTTCATAAAAATCAATGGTTTTCTAAGGAAAACATTAAACATTACTTTTTTCAGAACTGTTTTCAATGTAAAATTCTTCAGCCTTCACCTTTAAAATATTTTTTTTATATATATTTTTTTGGAGAACAATTTTCTAGAATTTTGCACTGATACTGTTTAAGTTTTGGAGTTCTAATGGTAAAATTTCTTCTCATAGATCCAAATTCAAAAAGTCACTATTATTTTTTGATGTTGATCATATTGGTTATGCATGCACAACTAACACCTTTGTAACAAGAGTTACTGAAGTCTTAAATAGCAGCTCACACAATAATATAAAATTGCTTTTGTTGTTAGAACTCACCTAAAGGCCTAAGATGTTGCAATATTTATCATAAGACTACATGTAGTTACAGCTTCAGAAACCATGTATAGGTATCAATTTTGCCACAATTTCAGATCACTTTATTTGAGCTGAGCCTCTTGATGTTTTCAGTAAAATAGGTAAATAAAGCCTAAAATTAGATGTATCATACTGGAAAAAATGCTTATTTAGAATTCTACTGAATACATAGTTCTGTAAAAAGATATTATCATATCCTACTGAATATTCAGTTTCCAAGTTTTCAGTTTAGATGTAAAGCTTTAACATTGTAGATACTATAATAGAAGTCCAGGGATGTATTAGGCTAGGATTTAAACTATTCATACACTTTAAATCTTCCATTCCATTATGTTTTTGGAACATAAAAGCTGATTTAAAACTTATATACTATGAACTTAGGTTTTAGCGGGTATTAAAATATACCATAGAATAATGACAATTTCTCTTACCTATCCTGTCCTGTTCCTCTAATGGCTTCTCAATCTTCTAAGTGTGGTCACTGTCAAATTTAACCACATACTAAATAAAGTTTTCAAGGGACTGCTCAGTTAAGTCCAATTTCTTAATTTAACTCTTTGGGAATGTTTATTCTAAACTCTTCTGGTGTTTGGAAATAATCTTGGAATTTCCAGAATACATTTATTTGCAGTGAGGTTGTCATAATTTGCTCTTACACCAATGTTACAGTTAAGCATGACTGCTCATAGGTCCATTTTCCCCATGCCCTTTTAAAATTACGGAGGGTAATCAGGTATATGTCTAAGTCTTTATTTTCCTAGGTTAAGACGTGCTTTTGTATGGGTTGTCTGTACTGTGGCACAAAGCATGGAGCAAAGGTGATCAAGCTGCAGCACAGCCGGGCAGCATCTTGAACGGTTGGGTTGAACAGGTTAGTGCTAGACACAGTCCACGGTCCCCAGCTCCAAAGGCACATAGCACAGACCCTGAACTGTATGGACACAGTAAGACTGCATTCAGCCCTAGTCTGGTGTACGATTGCCCAGCAGTTGTGCCTTTGCCAATTCTTCCTCACCCTGCCAGCTCTTGCATCTCCACAGATGGCTGTTGTACGCAACTGTGAAGATGAGGACCTCTCAGTCTGGGCCCTATACAAGGCCTAGTTTGAACATCTGGATGTGCTGAAAGCACTGTGCTTAATATCATTAGATCAAAGCAATGGGAAAGAAGATTTTAGCCAAACATTAAATAGCTTTTAAAATTACATGCTTTTTCAAGTTGTTTTACAAAGGTCCATTTCCTATTTTGGTACATGGTCATAAATATGTAGCTCTCTTAAAGATATGTCCTTGGCAATGTATTGGTCTTCACAGGATTTCATAGTGAGATTCATAAACTGATGAAGAATGTCACCTAAAAGAAAGAAAAATGTACATTAGGTCTTTCTAACTCCTATTGGAAAATGTTTCCTAGGTATTTAAACATGTCTTTTCAAAATAGGTAAACACTAGGCCTTGCAGAATACTGTACTTTTGTTGATTTTAATAAAGAGAACTGTTTGCTTAATCAAATATACATTTGGAACGTGTTCTCCTTTACAAATTTTTTATCTTCCAATGAAAAACAAAATAGCCAACTACTCTTCATCCTCTCCTCCCCTCATCCACAAACAAATAATTCAAATGCAACTTTTGTGACTCCCATTACTGAAGATTTAAACTCCAGAAGCTTTTCTCATTTGTAGACATGGCTACCTAACTGCATCATTTTTCCTAAAATGCGTCATTACCTATTCTCTTGGTTAGAGGAAACCATATATTATAAGTGTTGCATAACTGATGTATCTTGTGAAGATGTGACCAAGCTAAGCAAGCCAGACCATAAAGAAGAGGGGTGTGGAAACTTCAGATTACAATCTTACAGAGTTATTTTATCCAAGTTCCAGAATTAAAGTTTTCCTGTATATGCATTTTTACAAACCCTACCATTCATTGCTGTTTCCAAAA
Source organism: Falco cherrug (assembly GCF_023634085.1). NCBI lineage: Eukaryota > Metazoa > Chordata > Aves > Falconiformes > Falconidae > Falco > Falco cherrug. The sequence goes on from NC_073699.1 coordinate 65,931,046, forward strand.
ATACGTAGAAAAATGATGGTTACTGTAGGCGTAATAGGAAACACTAGAATAATTTAGAACTTGCAATAATAATAAAAAGTATATATTTACTAATGTTAGAAAATGATCATGTGAAGTGTAACAAATGATGGCGCATCCCAAAGTTCTTAAAGGGTTTCTAGAAATCATTGTCTCAAAACTATAAACTGAGATGCCATAAATGGATCATTTGGTTGGGTTTTTTTTTGTGTGAAAACAAATTATAATGTAGTAGACTTTAAAAAAGTGTAAGGAAAATCAAATATACTCACTAGCATACATTATCTAGTGCCAGTGGCCAACTGGACAGAGAAGGAATCCTCATGTCTGGACCTAAAAATAAATCACCGCCTTTAAAAAGACATTTTGCGGTGTCTTCAGGGATTGTTTCTTGAAGTATCTGCCACACAAATACAGTTCTAAATATCTTTGTTGCAAGGAAAGTAACCCTCAAACATTTAATTCTATTTATATTTCACCTCAGGGCAGAAGTTTATGAAATAAAATTTGTTTGTAAGGAAAAGTTTGTATGCTTCCCAGTTAATGAGAGAAGTAACTTTTAATCAGTACAAGGAGATGAGGGACTAAAATGTAAACATTTTTACTTTAAATGGACAAAAAAAATTACAAAAATGCAATCCAGCTTTCCAGTTTGGTCTTACTGTCCTAGCACCTGGATAAAAAAAAATAAATAATAGGTGCCTAGAGTCTGTTAAAGGGTACAGAGAAAGAAGGTAATTTTTGTATTGCAGAAATGCTGATGCTACTGAGTTAGCTGCAATCATGTAGCATGAGGCATAGTGAGATATTCTATGAAAACAAAAAAATGCTTTAGGTTGCTTCTTTTAAGGCTGTTGCAAGTCTATTAAATTTAAACTCTCCTGCATCTGATTTTTATATCTTTTGAAGTCCAACACTGATCACAGTCATTAAGACAGGGAGTAAATGGAAATAAGGAATAACGGAATACTTCAAAGCCTGCTGCCTTACCATATATTTGGACTAAATTTCAGACACATGTTTTAAGTTGCCTACAGTGGAGTGTGATAGTATAAAGTCTCCAGAAATCCTTCCCTCCCCCACTTTATTTTTAGGGTCTTTAGTGTAAATGTATGTAATACTTTCTATGATTCATTCCACTAGGTAGAGTCTTCATTTAATACTAAATCACATTATGAAATTATCTAAAAATTCTATAACAATTGAAAATGGTGAAAATTGTCATTGACAGTCTAAGAGCAGTCAGATATTGCAGGCAGCATGCTCTCTTCTACTGTCTCATAACTCTGTGTCTCCTGCCTCCAAGCTATGTATGTTACAGGCACTAAGAAATTTCCTTTCTTGTCCCTCACTGCTGAACCAAAATTGGATTTATCTGCAGTTGTAAGTTTCGTGAGTCTGCATACCTTATCTGGGAATTAGAGAGGTACATAAATTTTAAAATCCTTAAGTACCGCAGAGCATCTAACAGGAGAAGAGCAATGGATAACATGTATGGAAAACATGCTGAAGGAGCTCATATGAAAGAATGCAGGGCACAGTCTAATTTCAGACATCAAAGACTATATAAACATAATACACTGCCAACTTGCCACAAATATAAGCCCACATGGAGTGGGGATTGAAGCTCTGGAGACTGAAAAACAATTGCATACTGAGTAGCACTCTGTGAAATGGCTTGTACACTGTGAAATAAGCCCCCCCCCCCCCCCTTTTTTTTTTTTTCTTCTTCTTTTCAACTGCCAAGGGAAAAAAAGCAACTTATTTTTTTGGCCAGAACATTTTCACACTGATCCATAAATACTTTTTTAAATGCCAAGGACCAATTTTTTCCTCCTTCTCAATTGAACAAGTAATTTAGCAGCTCAGCCATTGCTCTACAAAAAGAAATCTCCCACTCCCCATCCTCACAGGGGCTTTGAATACAGTACATTTTGTGGCTGCCATTAAAAAGTCAGCATAAATACCTAGCAGCTGCTGAGCCATGATGCATGTATCTGCCAAAATTCAGGAAGTGTGATAGAAATTGTTCATACAAATAAATTTATATTGTAAGATGTGCTTTAAAAATGCTGATTTTTTTTAAATGGCATTTGATGCCTTTTTTAGTTCCATTAGTGTCCTATATCAATATTTTACAGTAATAATAATTTATGATAAATATCAGAATATTTTCTATGGTTTTAAGGTTTTCCACTTATTTTTTTATTTTTTTAATGAAGTATGTGTTCTTGATAATACTTAATTTCTTCCTTTGTCATACTGTAATTTCACTTTTCTCTGTCTCTGTCTGTCTGTCATATAAATTTTGTCAATTACCCCAACTATTATCACCTCTGAAAAAGATACACTGAAAGAAATTTAGCATAACAGGATTTTTGTATGTACCGAATATAGACTGTCCTTTAGGGGATGATAAACCAAGTTCGCAGAAAAAAAAGACGACTCAAATGTCTTAAACACTTGATTTTTTAAAATATCCTCAAAAAGACTGTTCCATATGAAACAAAATGCTTTCTCTGCCTTCCATATGCTATTAACTTTTTTTTTTTTTTTTGTGTGGGCTTATGTATAATTTCACAGATTTCCACACGAGAATGGAGAACAGGACAAGGTGACAGCAACTTTGTTATATAATTTCCATGACAAATCTCTAAACCACATAATCAACTTGAGTTTCTGTCACAAATAAAAAAAACACAAAAACACACAAAAGAATTGGGTTTTGTGTACACATTTAACCTTAAGTGCTAGACTTAGAAACATAGAGAAACTTCTATTGTGAAATCACTAAGCCATTTAAGCACAGTAGCCTGTCTCAGGAAACACATAACACAACCCTTTCTCAGGCACAGCTCTCCTTCCTAAACTGGCTGAGTCAACTGTCAGATAATGATGAGAAGAAACGAATCACAGAATGGTTTGGGTCAGAAAAGACTTTAAAGACCATCTAACTCCAGCTCCCCTGCCATGGGCAGGAACACCTTCCACTGCACCAGGTTTCTCAAAGCCCCATTCAACCTGGCCTGGAACACTTCCAAGGATAGGGCATCCACAACTTCTCTGGGCAGCCTGGTCCAGTGTCTCACCACTCTCACAGCAAAGAATTTCTTCCTATTAACTAATCCAAATCTCCCCTCTTTCAGTTTAAAATTATTGCACCTTGTCCTATTACTGCAGGTCCTACTAAAATGTTTGTCCCCATCTTTCCTATAAGCCCCTTTCAGGTACTGGAAGGCTGCTTAAGTCTCCCTGGCGCCTTGTTCTCCAGGCTGAACAACCCAATCTCTCTCAGCCTGTCTTCAGAGGAGAGGTGCTCCAGCCCTCTGATCACCTTTGTGGCCCTCCTCTGGACTCACTGCAACAGGTCCATGTCCTTCTTGTGTTGGGGGCTCCAGAGCTGAATGCAGTACTCCAGGCGGTGTCTCACAAGAGCTGAGGAGAGGGAGAGAATCACTTCCCTTGACCCTCTGGCCATGCTTCTTTTGATGCACCCAGGCATACAGTTGGCTTTCTGGTCTGCAAGCGCACATCGCCAGGCCACGTTGAGCTCCTCATCCACCAACACACCCAAGTCTTTCTCCTCAGGGCTGCTCTAAATCCATCCTCTGCCCAGCCTGTATTTGTGCTTGGGATTGCCCCAACCTGCATGCAGGACCTTGCACGTGGCCCTGTTGAACTTCATGAGTTTTGCATGGGACCAGCTCTCAAACCTGTCAAGGTCCCTCTGGATGGCATCCCTTCCCTCCAGCACATTGGCTGCACCACACAGCTGGATGCTGTTGGCAAACTTTCTGAGGGTGCACTTGATCCCACTGTCCATGTTGCTAACAAAGATGTTAACCACCACTGGTCCCAGTACCAAGCCCTGAGGAATGCTGCTCATCACTGGTCTCCACTTGGACATCAAGCCATTGACCGCAACTTTTTGAGCGGGACCATCCAGGCAATTCCTTATCCACTGAGTGGATCATCCTATCCTTTCTGAACAGTTTATAGCCATCAGTTGCAACACTCCATTTATGCATTTCATCTCACCCTGTTTCAGCGATAGCAGTTAGATCATATCTTTCTAGCTGCATAATAGCTTCCAGCTTATCCTGCTTGTTATCCAGCCTGCTGGTGTGGGTATATACACACTTCAGCTGGGCTATCAGTTGTGTCACCTTTTTAGAGGAACACGGCTTAATTCCTTTGAGGCATTTCAGAAATGTTTCTCTGTTGGTTCCTCATACATCAGCTGCCCCGGCTCTTCTCAAAAAATCTTGACATACAAGATGTTAATAGGCATTAATTCCTTAAGAAAGCAGGAAACGATCTTGCCAGTGTTTGAAAAGATTTGGCATTTAAGGTTTTATATAATGATATGGAGGGCTCTATGTATTACCAGTAGCTCAAACAAGTGTAAAATTATTTTTAAAACATGAAAATCTTTACACTATATGGCTAGGTAAATCTTAAATATAAATAAACAAACATACAATTTATATTCACTCCAAGTCTTTGCATTTTATTGTAATGAAAAGCAGCAATTTTTTTAAATAACAATGATAGGCCAAGACTTGTTAGATCATGTGGCTTAAGCTTGAAAGAACAAGATCAATTTGAAATGTTCAAATCCTTATTCACCCTCCCTATGAATAATACAAAAGGAATGAAGGACATTTACATAAATTTTAGCCATTCCACCACAAAGTTTTATACCACACTGGAAGCAATCATATTGTCTAAGCTGACTTACCCTAGCACTCCTGAAATGCATGGCTCTGCAAATATAATTTCTTTTAAATACAACACTTGAAAGGAAAAATATTTACCTCACTTTTTTTGGAAAAAGCAGTAGAAGAAAAAAGTTAGCAATGAAATATGCATAATCACTGACACAAACTTTCTCCCAGCATATTCTATTAGCAATTTTTTGACTTCCTAGTGAAAGAACATTTGACCCAGACTTGAACGCATATCTATCAAAAGTGATGATATATTGCAATAATCTGGAAGCATGTGGTGGATAAACTCAAAAAAAGAAGGAGAAAGCTGGCCTCAATTTTTTACTTGCTGTGAAAACAGAACTAAGGAAGGATTTTTCTGCTAAAGCTTAGGAGAAGAAAAAGAATTTCTGAAAGATGAACAATGAAGCAAAATCTGAACCCTTACCTCCCCTAACCTGAAAAAGAGTCAGAAAAGACCTGTGAAGCTTCAAAACTTATATCCTAAGGCAAGTTTCTCTTCAAATATTTGTCAGTTACAACAGAAAAATAATTTTCACAACAAATACAGTTCGGTGAACCAGACAGTTTTAGACATGTAATGAGGTTCATCACATATTACTCATTTACTATACTAGCACCTTAGAATTCAGTCCTTTATTCCAGACAGTCCCATTTCATTTCAGTTTTAAGAAGATAATTGTAAGAAAAGCATCCATTTATTAAAAGATAAAGAAACATTTTTTAAATGTCTGAAGACAAGAAAAGACACATCAATTGTTTGTTTCCTTCATATATCCAGCCCTTTGGTAGACAAACAATAAAGCTGGGTTAAAAAGGAAGGGTAGCTAGAGGAATGAAATGGGCTAGAAAGTGGAAGGTCTAATAGAGAACAGAAAAATAATAATAATAATAATGAAATCTAAAGTACTTTGTAGAAATTTGAAAAGGGAGGGAAGAAGAAAAAAATAGGATCTTGAATGAAAAAAAAAACAACCATGTACTAGAAAATTGGAAGAATAGACCAAAGAAAACTGACAGTTCCCTCAAATTATCAAAATTAATAAGTTCTTAATATAAGCTACTGAGAAGTTTTTGGCAATTAGCATAGAATTATATCTGTCAAAATTTTATACATATGGCTGCCAAATAGTTTTAGACATGAAGAGTCTAGCACTATGCATAGAAAGTAGTTCAAGACTATCACTTGTTGTCAACTGCAAAATTATATGAAACTATTTTGTGCTCGGTAGTGATGCACACAGTGCACTCTACCACAGTCAGGAGCTATCTACTGAATTGCTGATACTGATTCACCCAATGACTCCTCTAATATGAAGGTAATTAAGGATTTTGAGAAAGATCGGTGAAGAGCACACTAAAATTTAGGGGATCTGGTTCAACTTTAGGAATGATCTCATGCAAAGGCACTTAACTACTACTTTAAATTACCTCTTCCCACATCTCTAAGAAGGCATATTTTCCTTCCTTTAGCATTTAAAACCTAAGTACAGCTAGTGTCATGTGCCTATATACAGCTAGCAATATGCATAAAGTACTTGCTTATATCTGACTTTTGTCAGTGTCAATATACAAAGAATATTCTTAAAGTAATTTACCATTATATATAAAAAGAAATTAAATACAAGTTCTTGCACTTTTTTTTTTCTCATCTCATGAAATTGTGACAGGCTATACAGCAACATAATTTATTCTCCATATTACTAGTTGCTTTGTCTAGCTAGAAGTGCATATAAATATACAAAACAACTGGATCCAGATAAACTATGGAAATGAACAAACCAAACCCATCAGAGCCATGGCTACAATACATTTAATAATTCCAATCATTTCAATCTTTCCATACAAAAGAAGAATAAGACCCCAAAACAGTTTCAGGAATTGCTTTTCCTTGAAATTATGTTACTCATGTGGCTGTTGCAATCTTCCTCTGTACTCCAAAGCTATTTGTTCAGAGTATCAGAAAGTTAATTTACATATCATACGCTCAACAAAGGCATTCCCTACAAAGATAGCAAGGATATATCCTGGGGAAAATTTTAATTAAAAGTTAAACTGTGGCAAAGAGACAGCAGGATGTGTTTACTCAGTGTGAACAAACCTATTTTTTGGGAAAAAAAACCCCAACCATCAAACAAAAGCATTTCAGTCCTCAACCTGTCACTCATACAGGTTTTTACTGGTGTGATTAATGGTAAAAAACAGTTTTATTTGCTTGGTCATAATGCACAGTATATTTTAGCTAAATGTATGGCTAAGTAGATGGCTGGAGCATAGGTCAGTTAAGGCCTTCTGGACAAAGTAGTGATTTGTCTTTGAGAATAGAACACACTCGTCTATGGAAAACTATGTGCAATGCAGATAGGGTTAAACAGTTCAGAGAAGGAATCGCTAGAAGGGCACAAGCATCAAGTGTGCAGACTGAGACATTTCCAAAGCACTAGATCACAGCTTGGATACAACCCAAAGACTGAAACTCTGGAGGGTCTGGAAAGGCAGGTCACGAAGCTTCAAAAGTTAGCGCCCATCATAACTACACCAGGGAATGCAAACATAAAGTGGTAGCAGAGGTGTTGAGAGTACAGGCACACAATGACACCAGGGGACCAACTGGTATAAACACAAATCACAGGGGAATGACTTTTCAGCATTCAGAGTCAGATGAAGCTGGTTTCAGGGCATAACAGAGCATAACAGTATATGCAAAACAACTCATGGTAAAAATGCAAGGGAAAAAGCAAGAAGGTATGAAAAAAAATCAGTTGCAACCTCTACAAAATGTGAACAAATTAAGAATACAGAGTGGAATTTTTCATACTTTTAATGACACCATACTTCACCAACACCACTGCATATCTGCAGTAAGTCCTCCCTCAGAGCACCACTTTTTGATCTATCATTGACCACATTTTGCTACCAAAACTAAGGAATCATATGTAAAGCATCATTTCTTATGACATTGACAGCTTAAGTAAATTAGAATTTTAAAAAGCAGCTTATATGCATGTGGTTTTTGCTCCAGTCTTCCCACATGACAAGGTGGCTAATACAGCAGCCCAAAGTCAGAATAAAGGTGGATGCAACACAGCCAAAAGCAATAACTGGAACATTGGAGGAAATTAGATGAAAATTAGATCTATTAACCTCATGGCCCTCATTCACAATAGAATATTCTACTTTCACTTTTTCTGGGACAAGAAAGACTGATGACACTCCTCACTTGTCACTGCTTCTTCATTACACTTCTGAAGCTCTCCAGTTGCATCTGGTAATCGAGAAGTTAGTCCTGACCCAGAGTCCCATTTAACCTGTCCGGTAACTGTACACCTCATTAGGGCAACAAAGCCCATATTTCAAAGGCGGCGTTGGTCACTAAACAGAGCGAAGCCTTCCCATCTTGTTTCTGTATGGATGGTACTTTCAGACTTTGAGAGATCCCTCTTTTCTTTCTTTTCTTCCTTTTTTTTTTTTTTTTTTTCCTTCTTCTCTGCCCCCCCCCCCCCCCCCCCCCCCGGAATGTGTTGAATTTCCAGTTAGAAAATAGACCTGATGTGACAACCAAGACAGTCCTACAGGACATAATATAAAGCCAAGACAATTCTTCAGTGACAAAAATGAGCTCAAATCTTTCCAAATTAAGCAGAGAAGACAGAAATGAGTGTTCCTTCTCTCTGCTGTTCAAGTACTACCTCATTCAAGCTCGTTAACAAATTGGACTTGATAAGGCAAATTCAGTCTTTATTTCCTTCCTGTTCTAGATAGGAAAGTTCCCTAAAAAGTGTATGGTGACAATTAAACTAAAAAGCTCTTGAGAACGAGAACCTCATCTTAAAATCTATGGCACTATTTTAACCATTGGAGAAATTCAAACTACCTATTCTTTTCGTAGACTTGGCCAGGGGGAGGGAGAGAAAGCCCATACCTAGACATCTCTGAGATAGAATCATAACATACTAAAACAACACAACAAAACTAAAAGCTAAGAAAAGACAGATTTCCTTTTCCTTTCTATTTTCTTTCATGCATTTTATATCTCCAGAGAAACAGCTGAATATTAACTAAGAAAAACTGTTTTCTTTTTTCTCTTAAAAAAATGTTGTTCATAAAACCAACATATAACAAACTGAATTGTCGTTATGGTCCGTAAGGATCATGATGCAAATTAACCTAAGAGGATTAAAGTGCCTGAGCTTATATTATCAACATGAAGATGCTATTTTAAATTCTAAGAAATGATAAATAAAAAGGAATACAGCGTGTTTTCCAAGCTGTTTAGGACTGTCTCTCTTTCCCAGCAAGGAAGAGCTGACTGAAAAGGCAAAAATTTTCCCCTTCTCTTCCCTTTTTGCAATAAACAAACAGAAGGGGATCTAGATTTAATCCCATACTAATCTCATTGTTTTAAAGTAGAGGAAGGGTGTTTACAGTTCCAGTATCTTGAAGATATTTCAAAATGTGTCAGCATTATTTGAAAATTGCTGCAATATTGGCGTCTGGAAAGTAGATTTGTGTAGCACTGGATTATCCAGACAAAATACATGCAAGCATAACTGTGCGCTCTTTTAGGAACTTCATACATTAGCTTATAAACTTCAGTAATTTTTATTCTACACTTGGAAAAAGCTGTTATTAAAAAAACAGGAAAAATGAAAAATGGAAAATAATACTCATTTTAGATTTTCCTTTCATTTAGTTCAACACAATTCTCTTGATCCTGCGGTCTTACTCTCCAGAATGGGTCACCTCTTGGAATGTGCCTTCCTTTTTGAAACAAATATATTCAGCGGTAGAATACTTTTATAACTCCTATTATAGCCTATAGGACTTCCTTGCAACCCCAGACAGAACAGAACCGACTGAGTTGTGCTGATGACAATGTCTGTGTCCTGTTTGTGATTCCAATTTATTTTCTTGTTTACAAGGGTAAGGAAACATCCTGCTGATAAAAATGTATTTCAGTTCTTCTTGTGATTGCTTTTATCAGCAAGACCTACAGTAATTGTAATAAAGAAAAAAAAACTTTATTTTTTTTTAAATACTCAGAAATCCTTCTTTCTATTTCATCTAGATATATTCAGATAGTGGAAAACAGAATTAAGTAAATGAACCTCAGGTCACAGTAAACCAATCCAAATCCATTAGGTGTGACTGTCCTCCCACTGCATAACATTTCACAGAAAGGCAAATGCCATCTGGCTTTCTTAATCTATGCTGCAGCAGAGAGGTAACCATTCTTACTTCATCCCACCTGGATATTGGGTTCATCTACCTTCAGGTCACTTCTTGAAGAATAACATGCAGCCAGCACAGCCACCTGGCAGTGTAGGAAAATATTTTAAAATGAAAGCTGTGGTCACATAAGTGAATTATGGATGTCAAGGCCCTCAAAAGATGTTTATTTCAAATTATTTCTGTCTCATCAATAAGAAAAGAAATTATTCCTTTTGGACTAATTTTTCATTTCCTCAGTTGCAGAAATAGTATAAATATGAAGCTCAGACAAAGAAACAGCTCAACAGATTTGATCAGGTGAAAGATTTAGGAAAGTCTTGTTGGGCAGGAGCATAAATAACTGGTGAAACATGAGTAAATCTTTTGTCACCTTTTCACAGGTTATCCCTGAATTCCCAACACATATCTGTTCCCTTGGGAACTTCTTCAGTACTTGTAGTTGTTAGACCAGAGAATCTCCTACTTAAGAGTTACAATGGATTAAAGAATTATCAGCAATTTGACACTTCAAAATAGCAGAGGAGAGTGTGTACCTCAATAAGCAATGTAAATGACTAGGTTTCTGAATGCCAGGCTGTAGGAAACTTCATTATTGTACTGATTTTACTGTAAACAAGGTTCCTTTTGCAGCTGAAAAGGCAAGTGTAATCTTCAATAAAACCTTTCTGCAAAAAGTGAGTTATAATCAGAGGTCCAAACTAAGAGGTAGGGGAGGGATTAGAAATGATGCTTTTGGATATAAAGGATGCCCCTGGGAAAAGGCATACATTCTACAACAGTAAACACTCTCTTCTTTTTTAATGAATGAAGACGTGTTGCGAATGGGTTCAGTTACAAAGCTGGCAAGACAAATATTCACTTTTCATGTGATTAGAATGAGATTCATGAAGCAAACTATGAAAACCTTATGAAGCAACCATCTGCAAACATACAAGCTTTCTGATACAAAAAAAAAAAAAAAAATTGTTTTGTTTTTCTTCCATTTACATAGATATAACTATTAACCCACGGGAATAAAAAGCCTGAATCAGTCCTCAGTTTGTTTTTTCTGAAAAATTTCTTTATGTCAATACATTAGGTAAATATTGCTTCAGAATAATCAATGTACATATTAAATTTATCTCTTCATCCACAGCAAGATTTGATATTGGTACTGAGGCACATTGTCTAAAACTGAATGCAAGGCACCCCAGCAACCTGACCTGGTAGCAGTGCTTTTTCATCCCATCTGCTTGAGAGATATTTTTCTCTCATAAAAGCCTCTCTCATAAAAGCCTTGGAAATTACCTATCAATCTGTATGACATTAAATAATCTTACTGAAATTGCTGCATTAGAAAATATTCAGCTGCAGCATGTCACTTAAGTATTTGCAAAGAACACTTAAAGGTCTGGTTCATATGGGCTGGAGGAACTGTGAATTTACCATTTCACTGTAAATGTGCTGTGCATCAGAACCTGAAGACTGTGGAAGACAATAGGAAAGGACAAATTCTCCTATTTTATTCACTTTATCTTCAACACATTTTTTAAAACCTCATGTTCAGAGAACTAGATGGATGATACAGCTGCTTACTACTCTGATTTTTCTCCTGTAAGATAAGGCAGGATGGTACCTGCATTTCAGAACTGAAAATGTATTTTGTTGTCTGAAACTTGTCCAATTGGCATGTTTGTGCATGTCACAAAACTGGCCTGTTTTATTATAACCATCTATCTTGGTTCAGAATAAAACTCATACTGCAGTGGAAGGAATGGTGGAGGTCGGGTTATTTCTGTATAGAAAATACTGAGGGGAAATTTTGGTATTGATATTGGGCTACATATCATATTTCAATCTATATATGCTCTTCAATACGCTTCATTATGTGCATCTAAGGAACTCTGGAGGAAAGGTTTTTGGAGGGAAATGATAATTTATCAAAAAAGAATATTTGCAGGGATCCATCAGTTTCAGCTAAACATTTGTTAGGAAAGCTTACAGGTGCAAAAAGAAATTTTAAGTATGAGAATAAGGGATTATACTTGAATGCATACAACATACATTGCCAACAGTACGGTGTCTGGGATATTGACCTAACTCTTGGGAATGTAGGGCTTTTTTCAGACTTGTTTCACAAATATCTCTGACCACTGTGCCTGCAGGTAAGCAGTATCCCTCTCTCACAGGAAAGAAATTAAGACATGGAGTATCTTACGAAATTTTCAAGGATCATACCAGAAATCTATGTGACAGATTAAAAGAAAGAGAAATACTGATTTTCTTAAAGCCTCTGATATTTTTTTCCAGGTGCCACATCTCTTTCTGTACAAAATAAACAGTTTCTTAACTATTTTGTGGTAGCATTCCCCCCCACAAATATTAGTCTATCTTTGCACTTAGACATCCTTTATGCTTTCTGCTTTCTCCATTTGTTCATATGAAGACTTTATGATACGCTATTCTACAGTAGATTCTTGTAAGGAAATCTCATTATCTGAGTATATGTTCAGTCTTGTGGTGAGAATCATTTGCAGTAAAACCTCTCTCATTTTTTCCAGATATCCATTTTTATAAAGAGCCAGGTCCCTAGTTCCATTGGGACAGACAGGATTTCTACCTAATTTTGTTCTATTTTTCTCCCCTATCAATTTATTTTAGTTAGTCGTCACTTCTGTCACTTTGGCTATATAAATTTAGTATTTTATCCTATACCATTCACACTACTTTGATATGAAACTACCATGAGACCATCCATGGTGTTTACAACATTTTGAGGAGGAAAAACAAGTTGCTATCCAACCACCTTTTCAATACTATTGATAATCAACTAAACAAGCAAACTTAAGTGCTTAAAAATCAGGGTGTTTTAAAATCTTCTAGTACAGCCTGTCAGTGTTCTAGTGCTGATTCTTGAAAGCAGTTTAAGGAACTACTAAGAGTAACGTTCTTTCAGTTTGGTAGTCTCAGCATGAAAGAAATAAGCTTGAAATTAAATAACAATAAATTAAATACTTTATGTAATGCATTGTATAATTAACCTGTGGAAATAATTTCTGTAAGATTCATGTCCAGTCCAAGATGCTTCAAAAGAAAATAAGTTAGAGATGTTACGTATAGAAGTTGCACATTAAGCAGCACTAATTATCATAAATTTAGGAAGGTATTATTAGTTCTCAAACCTCAAGGAATAAATTTATCCTGAAATTAATGTAGGTAGAAGTATCCTATGTTAAGTATACCACAGTTTAAGTATACTTAGAGTACACCATAAGGTAAATATGCTTTAAGTACACTGTAGTTTCCATAATACGTTAAAAAAAATGTACAAAAAAAGAAATAATTTACTTTAAAGGTGATTGGTTAAACTTGTCATGAAATTATAAATTAATGAAAATTATATAAAGTAATAATCTGTTGTGTTTGTTAAACTATATCTATTTCATTCAAAGCATGCAATTAGCTATCACTCATTTAATCAGTTAGCTGGGGGGCACTCATTAAAGCCTCCTAACACTCTTATATCTGTAGTTCAATGAAGAAAAAGAGCTTGAGTTTTAATTCCAGCTCTGCTACTGCTTCAACACATTAACATGGCTAACCACTTTAGGGCCAGAAGTTTTAATTTGATGTGGAATATTGAAGGCCTAAACTTTCTTATCTAATTTACAAATAAATACTAACAGTTACACACCAACATAGACACTCACCCACACAGAGGATGGGTTTCAGAGATCCTCGACTGGGGTCTTTAACTTCTGTGACTGCTAGGTTACTTGCAATTAAACCATTTCTGCAAAATTCATTGAAAGCAGAATAACTTTTATAGCAAATAATGTTATAATGCATGTTTTCCATTTCCCAGATGGAAAATTAAATCATGTTGGATCTGTTATGCCACATACATAACAAATCCTGTCAGACCACTAAATATAGAAGAGAGAAGTCTCAGTTTCATGCTTTGGTTCTGTATTTTGATGATAGTACTTCTTTTTAATATAATTTCCCCATCAAATTAGAAAAAACAAAAAACCCTGAAACACACAATCCTAATTCTGTTGAAGACAGTATTATCCATCTCAAGAAAAGGGATTTTTATTCTCATTTTAAACTCCTGTCGATTCATGTTTAGAAGATAATATAAAAAACATTTCAAATCACATTTGCAGCCAGATGAAACTGCAAGTCTAACCTATCATTTGAAGGTAATGTCAGAGTGATTCACTGCAGCTGCTTGGTGATTTCTGTTCGAACCAACCACATGAAAGGGCACAAAAAGCCATTCACAGTGAAGATAATCCTTAGTTCTAACTAATATGAAGTCTGATGTCATTAAAATGCGTGAGAAAAAAAGGAAACATAACAGGCAAAGTCTTTGCCCTGCCCACACCCACACCTCCACACGAATGGCAAAACCTTAAAGTCAAACATTAGCATGATACTGCTGAAATGTTGGCTCTTAGAGTTCACATAATTTGTAAGAAAATGTGTGGCCAAAATGAGAGATTGCTTGACAAAGCTGTTGCACTTAAACTTAGAAGGAAAATAGACCATGTGGGTCAGCAAACATCCCACATAGCCCATTCAGAATGATTAAAAGTAATAATATTTGTGCAGCACAACCTTTAGCATGATCTAGAAAATGTATTATAGTGAAAAAATCTTAAGCACAAACCATTTTTGTGTTACATCATACATAAAGAATGAATACTTCAGGATCTTTTTTTAAATTGGAACAGATTAAAGTTGTTGTAAGTATCTGACCTAAGGATACTTATGCCTCTTTAAGTATTTGAAGAACTCCGTGGATTTATTAGTTGTTATACACACAAACACACCACACACAAATACATACGCTTTTCATTTCAGAGTCTGAAAGTAGAAACATCTGTGTGTAGAATACTGTCTGTCATTCAAGTCCAACATATAGAATTTCTGCCAGAACCTAACCAACAGAGGGAGACCTTGCTATCACTCTAAGGTAAGAGGGCCCAGTGTTTTAGCTTAAGGAACATCTATATGCTGAAAGACAATTTGTATTACAATTACAAACTAAGTTACAAGCCAACACAGGAAACAAAGAAACTTTTTTTTTTTTTTTTTTTACTCAACTGTCAAGTAGTAGGCAGAGTCATCATGTCCAATTATTCAAACCATATTCAGATCTCAGACTGTAGAGCAACAGTCCCCATGTCATACAGCTATTCTTTCTCGTTGTGCTGGACTGACCCTGACTAGATGCCAAGTGCTCACCTAAGATGTTCTATCACTCCCCTCCTCAGCAGAGCAAGGAAGAGAATACACAAGGAAAAGCTCATGGGTCAAGCTAAGGACAGGAAGAGATCACTCACCAATTACCATCACAGGCAAAATAGATTCAGCTTGAGGAAATTGGTTTAATTTATTACCAATCAAATCAGATTAGGACAATGAGAAATAAACTCAAATTAAAAAAAAAAAACCACAACCCAACACAAAAACAAAAAAAACCCCAACACCCAAAACCCACCTTCCCCTCACCACTCCCTTTTTCCCAAGCTTAACTCTACTTCCAATTTTCTCTACCTTCTCTTCTCCAGCAGCACAGGAAGGAAGGAAATGAGGGTTTCAGTTTATGTTATCTCTGCTGCTTCTTCCTCTTCACACTCTTCCCCTGCTCCAGCATATGGTCCCTCCCACAGGAAACAGTTCTCCACAAACATCTCCAGTATGCATCTTTCCCACAGACTACAGTTCTTCATGAACTGTTCCAGCATGGGTCCTTTCTGTATGCCCTTCCCACAGGGTGCAGTCTGTCAGAAACAGACTGCTCCAGTATGAGCCCCCTACAGGGTCAAAAGTCCTTTCAGGAAACCTGCTCCAACATGTGTTCTTTTCTCCACAGGTCTATCCAGGAGCCTGCTCCACCACAGGCTTCCCATAGCATCAGTCTCCTTTAGGCACATCCACTTGTTCTCACATGGGGTCCTCCATGGGCTGCAGGTGAATGTCTGCTCCATCGTTAACAACCACCGGCTGAGGAGCACAGCCTACTTCACTGTGGGCTTCATCACAGGCTGCAGGGGAATCTCTGCTCCAGCACCTGAGGCCCTTTCTTTTGTACTGGCCTGGGTGTTTGCAGGGATGTTGCTCTCACATATACTCACTCATCTCTCCTGGCTGCTATTCCCCAACAGTTTGGTTTTTTTCCCCTCTTCTTAAATATATTACCCCAGAGGCACTACCACCATGGTTGATGGGCTCTGCCCTGGCCAGCAGTAGATCTGTGTTGGAGCGAGCTGGCACCAGCTCTGTGGGACATGGGGGAAGTTTCTGGCATCTTCTTACAGAAGCCATTCTGGTAGTCTCACCACTACCAAAACCTTGCTGCAAAACCCCAGTACCGGTGTCAACAAAGAAAAAAATCCACAAGGTCTCACATTCAGTCCTTGTGAGGAGGATCTGTATGGAGCACTAGACACTGACCTCATACATGGAATCCAGACCACAAGAGAGGCTTTATAATGAAATAGAGATGCCTCAGAGTCAGATGCAGACAGTGAGCATGGCAAGCATTTTGCTGCTTAGCACTCCTGTCCTGCACACTTCTGACTGAAAAGTACTGCAAGGTAAGTCATCGTTCACTAATCTGAAACCTCTCCTTGAGATAAATATAGACACTTATTATTGAAAGATAAGAAATTATTATTTTAAGTCAGGACTTGATTTTTTAAAAAAATTTCCAGACTAACATGTTAAAACATCACAGGCAGTGGTTAAAGGATTTGTGGAGAAGATACTTTCCATCTGGACACGTTGACAGGAATGTGTTAGAAAATGAAAAATGGAGCATAATGTCAGTGGCTAGTGGAACGAAATATAGTTGCACCCACCTTTAAAGCTGTTTTCCTCTTCTGAGGATGCTTTTTTCCTCTTCCTCTCCTCTGATTTTCTTTCCTTTTTTATTTCCTCCTCTTTTTATTTTCTTCCTCTCCTTCCTGTTCACTTTTCTTTTCTTTCTTTCTTAATCTCTTTCAATTATCTCTCTCAATCTTTCTCTTTTCCCCTCTCTGTTAGAATTTTATCTCATTGGCCTTATGATACACAGTCCCTGTGCTGGGAGGAAGCAAAAATGCCTTGTGCAGTCTTTTCTTTCAGTCTTGTTCTATTGTTGATCCCATATACCTAATATGTCTACAAATTAAAATATACAGTTTCATAACAGTTTGTAACAGTTTCAGCCATCTCCCTAATTTCATTTAATGTTGTTAATAGAGCAACACGATTTAATATATATGGATTTGGGGGGGGGAGGGCTGGGCTGTGTGTCAAGAAGCACTTGATGTAAATATTTCTTTTGAATTATTGTATATGTCTTCTTCCCAGAAAAGCGTTCATTAAACTTTGAATGGTTCCCTATATTTAACTTTTATAGCAAAATAACATCTTTTTGGCTGAAGAGGAAGTTTCAGATATGAAGCGTGTATGATTGCAAGGTTCCATTTTTTGAAACAGTATAGTTAATGAGAAATAATTTTGATAATTTTTATCCTTTCTATATATTATGTTTTTTGATGCCATGAGATCATCATCAAATAGAAAATACAGAATTTGTAAATTGGACATGGCTTCTGTATTGTACAGGCACAATGGTAGGTCTATTCTTCTCTGTCCCTATATCTAATTTAAACTGAAAGAGCTCATGATCATCCCATAGTTTTCTAAAACTCTTTTTTTTCAAGTTTTTCTTCAATATGCCTACCAAAATAAAGCCTAAAAAAGCAATCTTTTTTTACTGACAGAAGAAGATCTAAGTTTTACATTCAAGAGCACTGAGTTGTGCTATTATGATTTTTCCATTAGTCAGTTCTGTCTCATTTTTACTTCCTAGAAAAGTCAGATAATATCAAAGAATCTCTGTTCATACCTTGATTTGAGTCTGAAGACTTTTAATAGAATCTTTATATAACCTTGCTGTAACATTTTTAACTTTTTGCTCAAAATAATTCGACCTGTATCACACTTTTTTTTATTATAATATGGCTTCTTTGTTTTCTTTTGTTTTGGTTTTGTCTTTAAGTCATTTATTTCATCAATATATGGCATTCTACTCATTGTACTAGAATTTCAGTCCATTCTGTGTAATTCTTTGTGCTCTGTTCATGACTGTTCTTCCATGACTTTAGAACAAGGTTTATAGCCTACATGAGTAATCCATTTAGCATATATATTTCCAATTCTATATTTTGTGTGGCTCGTCTTGGTGGTCAACACTTTGGGTTACTCAGACTTCTGGGTAAAACCTTAGTGATTATTCTTAAAAGAGGTGTCCTTGATTACAGCTGCATCTCTCAAGGTTAAGTCCCTCAAATCTTCTCAGGTCTGAGAAGAATCTTAACTGACTTTTTGGAAACCTACTTGCTATCTTCCCCTCTTCTTTCACAGCCTGCTGTTCCTGTCATCATCTTCCCATGGGTGTAGCTAATTTATTCTTGTTCCTTAACACTCCATTTTCTGATTGACAATTTTGCCTACCCACTCATCAGAGAAGTCTCTCTTCTTCTTTTGTAACTTCTTTTCCACTCTGTTTGCCTCTTTTTTTTTCCTCCTGACTTATTCATGTGATCATGTTCTTCAGTGCATCACCCCTTCTTAAAAGTTTGCCCTCTAGCCACTCTTTTTCAGTAAATTTTAAGAGCAGAGATTGGACAAATAACTCATCTTCCTATCATGTCCTTTTTTTCCCTTCCATCATTTCTCTTTGGTGCATTTTTAGTTCTCAGATCTATTTCTCCATGAAATCTACCTGTCAATATTTCATTCATAAATAACTCATGTCAGGTAGCCACTCAAGAACAATGTTCATCCAGCAGTTTTGGCATCCCATAACCCATTTTCTCTCCTCTCTTTTTTGGGGTCACTGTCACTGCTGCCTCAGGTTCTATGAACATCTCTTTCTAGTTTTCACATTTTAAAAGAAAAATAATACTGCTGAAACCTACCCCTTCTAGCCATGATATTTCTCATTTTCTTCTCTCTATGCCATTTGACCTTTCTGGTCCGAAGAACAAAAACAAAGCTCTGCTCCTCAGCAAATGACAATCTGTTTGTCTGTGGACTGAAGTAGTGTATTTTAGTTTCACAAACAAACATCTGGACAGATTCTGCTCAAAGAATTTTAAGAAGAATGAGCTGTCAATGGAGGAAATCCATATAAAAACACAGGTTCTATCTGAAATTCACACTAATTTTTTATTCTTTTTAACCTTGTGTCATGGTTTAACCCCGGACGGCAACCAAACACCACGCAGCCAGTTGCTCACTCCCCCTCACTCAGAGGGATGGAGAGGAGAATTAGAAAAGGAATGTAAAAGTCAAGGGTTGAGATAAGAACAATTTTATAATTTAAACAGAATAGAGAGGTAAAAACAACAATAATAACAATAGCAATAATACTAACAATAATAATACAAAATGGGAAGGTGGGGAAAAAGGGTAAAGCAAAAGCTGCACGTGCAAGCAAAGCAAAGCAAAGCAAGGAATTCATTCACTGCTTCCCATGGGCAGGCAGGTGTTCAGCCATGCCCAGGAGAGCAGGGCTTTGTCACACGTAACGGTTACTCAGGAAGACAAACACCATAATGCTGAATGCCCACCCTCTCCCCACTTCTTTCTTCTTCCCCAGCTTAAATATGCTCAGCATGATGTCATATGGCCTGGAATATCTGCCTGGCCAGCCTGGGCCAGCTGTCCTGGCCACACACCCCCAACCTCCCGCTCCCCCCAGCCCTCTCATGGGCAGGGCCCAAGAAACCACAAAGCCCCTGATCCAGTGTAAACACCACCCAGCAACAACCAGAACCATCAGTGTGCCATCAACACTGCTCCCATGCGAAACCCAAAACACAGTACTGCACCCACCACTAAGAAGAAAATCAGTTCCATCGCAGCTGAAACCAGGACAAACCTGAAAACATAACTTTGGATTAAGAATAGCAATGTAATTTGTAGGCATCCACTTCAACCTGTGGGTATGCTTGAATAAACATTAAAACCAGTCATTTAAAGAAAAAAGGAAGGGGAAGAATAATGTTCCTAGAATTTAACTCTTTAGGAATACCAACATTCTTTCTCACAAGTAGATGTTTATAAGATAATTTTTTACCAGATGTTATATAAGAAAACCAAATATATTTAGTTAGTGTCCTTATCAGTTATCTGCATAAGGTTATCGAGTGCACCCTCACCAAGTTTTTAGATAACACCAAGCTGGGTGGGAGCATTGACCTTCTTGAGGGCAGGAAGGCTCTGCAGAGGGATCTGGACAGGATGGATGTATGGGCCCAGGCCAGTTGTATGAGGTTCATACAACAAGGAGATGTGTCCAGTCCTGCACTTGGGTCACAGCAACCCCACATCATAATGCTGCCTGGTAGAAAAACAACCTGGGGTGTTGGTCAACAGCCAACTGAACATGAGCCAGCAGCGTGCCTGGGTTGCCAAGAAGGCAAAAGGCATCTGTGCCAGAAACAGTGTGGCCAGCAGGAGCAAGGAAGCGATTGTCCCCCTGTACTCAACACTGGTGAGGCCGCACCTCGAATGCTGTGTTCAGTTCTCAGCCTCTCACTTCAAGAGGGACATTGAGGTGCTGGAGAGTGTCCAGAGGTGGGCAACGAAGCTGGTGAAGGGTCTGAAACATAAGTCTTGTGAGGAGTGGCTGAGGGAACTGGGGTTGTTTAGTCTGGAGAAAAGGAGGCTCTGGGGGATCTTATAGCTCTTTTACAGCTACCTGAAAGGAGGCTGTAGTGAGGTGGGTGTCAGTCTCTTCTCCCAAGTAACAAGTGATAGGGTGGGAGCAAATAGCCTCAATACGTGCCAGGGGAGGTTTAGATTGGATATTAGGAAAAATTTCTTCACTGAAAGGGTGGTCAAGCATTGGAACAGGCTGCCAAGGGAGGTGGCTGAGTCACCATCCCTGGAAGTTTAAAAAAAACATATAGATGTGTTTCTTAGGGAAAAGGTTTAGTGGTGAACTTGGCAGTGTTAGGTTTACAGTGGGACTCAATGATCTTAAAAGTCTTTCCCAACCTAAATAATTCTATGATTATTTTTTTTTTCTTATTCAGCTGATTATACCATCATTATATAAAGAATTTAATAACAAACTCTTCCTAATTTCATTAGAGTAAGAAGTTGAAGTAATATTCCAGATAAAAAATTCACACATCAACTACAGAAACAATTTTTGTCAAAGCCTGATCAGATGAAGCTTTAAGTGTTTAAAATATAGATAAAGAAGTTAATGACCAACAGTTCTTTGGACTATTACAGTGGTAAACCAAAAACATTATCTGTCCTGTAACATGCTGAACTGGGCTACAAAAAAAGCCCCAACATATGTGGACTAGAGACTTCTTGAGGAAAGTCATTCTGATGGGCTGAAAGACTTTAAATCTTCAAGTACATACTTAACTTCATTCTCTGGAACCATTCCATTGACTTCTTGGTCTTAAAAGACTGAAAATGTGCAAGCTGTGTACATGTGCTATTCTAGGTATTAAAAATGTTTGCATGCAAGGGGTTAATGGGATAAAATAAGTTGGGTTTCCTTTTTATATAGTGTCTTCAAAAAAGTTTCATTATTTCTAAATTTTAATGACATCAAAGGACATCCTAGAACAGCCCATAGTTCAAAGAACTATGTAGCTGGTGCAAGATTATTGGCAATTTAAAAAAATATGGGAAGAAATGCAGAGTACAAAGAGTTCCATGACCAGCCATTTGGAAACACATTGGCCTTAAATTTTTAGGCATAGTTTTTTAAACTTTTTAAATTTTTGCTCTTTTCAGCAGAAGAAGTTCATGTCTACCCCAAACAGAATAAATCATATTTACCTTGGGATATAGTCTAATATATGAAAACATAAATATTTATTAATACATTAATGCAAGGGCTGTGAGTTTTCTGGCATCACACCATACTAAATTGTGCATCTGCATACAGAGAGGACAACACATTAGGATGTATGAGCTAAACCTTCCCCAGTTCTTCTTCCTCCTTTGTTCTCTATAAAACCTATTACATTTTAAATTCCTAAGACTCTTCTGCACTTTGTTGAGTAATGAATGAACAGATAGACAAAACTGAAAAACTATGACACTGCAGGGTAAGTGTCAATTAGACCATTTTTAGATTGCCCTTCAGCTTGCTGGATTAACTGTAATTGATGTCCCAATAATATCCCACGTAAAATAATTTACAATGGTTTTTGACTCCCCAAAGCATTATTTAATGTCTTGCAATTATTAAAGTAGCATGCACCATCAAATTGGCCAGATAAATTAGTTAGAAAATGGTTTGTATCTTGTTCCTGTGAGGAAGTGTACACTATGGACACAGATTTTCCAGTATGATAACCAGTTTAGAGGTTATTTATGCATGTTAAATGAACAAAACCTACTAAGAAAGCTACTTTCTTTTTTCCTTTCCAATAAAATAAAAATATATATTTTGTGAAGCCTCACAAATATAGACCTTGTTAATTATCATAAAGAATAAAGCTCAAAGTTACAGAATTTGATTCTTCAGTATTTGATTTTGGTGAGATCAGCCCTAATGTACTTCAAGAATAAAAGAAAGAATCAGACTTCAATAAATGAAAAGACTGTCAGAATGATCACTGAATAAATCCAAATGAGTAAAAATGGCTGAGTAACTTCATTTCTTGAAACCTCTGTACTGAAAAGAGATTCTGAATAAATGTTAGGACCTGATTAGGTGAAACATCAAATGCACATGGTAGGAATTTAGAGGGGCTTTCTGTTTTAAAATTATTGCTTACGGATGTACAGCACAAAACAGCCAAGAAAGCTGGGTTTCTTTTTTCAGTGGAGAAAGAAGTTAGAATTTCTGACATAAACAGTAATAGGATCCTGATTACTTAGATGAGTGATTTTCAGGCTTTCTCCTTTGGAGAAGAAAAATGCACTAGGCCTCTTCCTAGTATAAAATCATATAACAATTTACCCTCAATATTTTAATAATGATAATTAAAACAAAGATTTTATGAATTGCTTTACAATTCTTCAGTTAAATCTGAAGATAAAGTATATAAATTAAGGTTGAGTTTATATTACTCATCAAGTAATCAAAGCCAGAGATGAAAGATCTATACTTTATCATCTAGCAGACAAGTCAAAAAAAATAAGGACCTGACCATGCCATCATGGAGATCACTCCTATTGCAACTACAACTATACTGACCTTAGTTGCATTAAGCCTGATTTATACTGATATGAAAGGGAAAACTCATTGTTTTTTTTGAAATGTTACTCCTCTGATTTATTTTAATTATGCAAATGAGCTGTATGCTTGTCAAAGGCAGCTGATAGATAACCCTGAAAAATTAAGATTACAACACTTGTTGAAGCACAGCAGCTGGAGGAGAGGATCCTAGCTGCACTTACAGCTCAATGTGATGCTAGAAGGACTAGTTACTTATCTTCTGCAAGATCCAATAACAGTCTCTTAAATAAGTCAGAAGGGTGTTTTTTGGTAAAAATCCGTTTTCCTTTTATAAAAAACCAAGGCCCAAGTGTATTCATATCACCTTTGCTATAAAGGTTCGCTCTAGGTGCAGCAACAAATACATGAGACTACACCTTGAAATTGCATCACTAAACTGACAGGTCATTTGTTCCTCCTCTCCCTCCCTCCTGTTCTTATGCACTGGAAGCAAGATCAGCTCTTGAGCAAACCCGCTATAGGCTGTACAAATTCAACATCAGTAAGCTAATCTGCATAACATACAAAAAGTTAATTGTCTTCAGTAAATGATGTCATAGATACTGTTTAGAATCTCACTGCAGGTGTCAGAAATTTTAAGTTGAGAAGTAAATGAACTAATTTAGTTCATTAAAATTGGTTCATATATGAAAGCAAACATCTCCAAACCAACAAAGGACATACCTATAATTTCAGGAAGCTAAATGGACATTTTCCTTGTATGTAAAATTTGAGGGCCAATATACCACTTACAACTATAGAAAAATTGCATATTGGAGCATGCAGTAATCTAACCTCAGTGTAACTCAGAGACTGAGTGACTATTTGCTTGCACCATTTTTGGTTTTTTGTAACTTCTTCCCTGCCTGATGTGCATTTTGACAAAGAGTAGGTATTGTTATCATGCTTTGTATTTTATTCTTTGAAGCAATAGAAGACAAGAAGTGAGAAGGTATTTTTCACTCTGTCAGTTTTGACTACAAAAAATGTAGTCAACGTAATATGAAAGACTATACCAATCACTGAGGTCATTTTGGTTTGACCAGGAAAAAAGTCAGGCACTGTGACTGAAATGCTCCAACCGAAACATGGCAACCTAAGCGTATCTTTAGCAATAACATGAAAAGTATTTCAAAGTACATTCTGTGTACATGATGAATGTAAAATGCTGATCTCTTTAAGTCAAAGTGAATTCTGACAGGATTTCCTCTACAGTATTTTCTCTGAAATTTGCTTCCTGCCTTGGGAGCACATTCATTTCACAGCTCTAGTTCAGACATTGTGTACATAGACATTGCATAGATTTGAAGTCTGCTTTTGTTTTTTGAATTGATAAATGTTTGCTTTTACTAGCTTTTTCCAGTGTCTTGTGTGAAACTGTTTTTAAGGAAGTTATAACCTAGTGCAAGATGCTGTAAAGTTTGTTAAAGACAACTGACCAGTAAACTGTTTTTGCCATGACAGAACAAAAAATATTTTTTCAGTATGTATGGATTGGAATCTATACATCTTCAATGGAGTGAAAAGTGTTGCTAGGATTAGGAATGTTACAGTTCAAGCACAGCCTAAGTGCAACTGCTTCTCAGTAAGTGTATTGCTTCATATTTTGAGATTTGAGATTCATCTTTTTCTTATACTGAGGTCATTAGAAGCCAATAATGTAAGGATGAGATCATACAGGAATCTTGATCTAGCAAGTGGGAGGCTGTTGGTATTGCAAAACCACAAACGTTTATGTGAAGTCATTTCTGCCCTCTTTTCATAAACATCTGGCAGCAAGCTGAACCGTATTTGACCCTCATAAAAAATAAAAATTAAAAAAAATCCTGGTTTATGAATAAGCAGCAAGTTATGTTTACGCAATCATGTGACCTAATTTCCAGATTAACAAAATAGTACTCCTCAGCTGAAAAGCACCAGCTGAAAGAGCTATGCCAGTCAGCTGACTTTATACGTACCTTGCATTTGCCATGAATAGAAACATGAAAAAGTCAATTACTGCAAGTCTGTAACTGAAAAGCCTCAATATTTTTAAAGCACATTTATTCATACTTTTTCTAAGTAATTTTTTTTTTTTGTAAAAGAGCTGGCAAATTTTCAACAAAATTCACCAAAACACAGTACATTTGAAAAAGCTAAGAAAAATGAGCCATATTTTCAATTAAAAATATATACATAAATTTTCAAAAAATACATTTGCTAATTGACTGTGAATTTATTTCTCTTAGCTTTGGCAAACTTACAATACTGAAGGGAAATTTATTCCAAAGCTTAGAAAGACAGTTAAAACCAGCAAAACCAAAAAATCTCCTATATAGCACAGCAGGAAAGATTGTGCTTCTTACAGCAAAATACCCAGTACTATCACATTTTCTCTTCAGACATTTTAATATTAGGAGACTGTAAACAGACAGTATTTCAGTTTTATAGCCTACCCTCATGAGAAAAATAGAAAAAAGAGTTATGGAATGTAGGAATTGCTTTGTATAGTGAAAACTTGGTAGGTGACTGTGCTGTTTTGAAATATTTTTAAAATAAAGCAAGTTCTCTTTTGCTGATCATAGTGTTTGAAAAAAACCAACACAAAAAACCAAACAAAAAACCCCAATAAACAAACAAAAAACCCAAATGAACCTAAAAAGATCAAAACCGCAACATACAAACAAGAACAACATAAACAAACAAACAAACAAACAAAAAACACATTCCATCTCATTTCTCAGAAGAAATGATTATCAGGTTCACTGGGAAGCTGGCCCTGCATTTCATCAAAGTTCTCTTTTTACAGTATATAATGTGGACTAGCAGTACAGAACTGAGGGTTTTTTCCTTGGTTTTAGTGGTATTTTTATGCTATTAAAAGCATTGTATGTTAGCAGCTGCAGGGCCAGTAAAAATTTGGATAAGCAAGACAGTTTGTCAAAGGAAGCAATGTAAGCTGATGCTCCAAGACAAGAACCAGCAGGTTTCCTGCCATGCACCTCCTCTCACAACAGGAGCTGAGCACCTCACAAATAAGAGGTATGACAACATCAGATGAGGCAAAACCAACAAATCTCTTTTGTCGAGTAGTATCAGGAAGAATAAAATGTGGCAGTGGACTAGCTGTGTCTTCATGTTCCTTCCCTCCCTGTCAAGCACTGAAAAATTTGCCTAAGAGGAGGAGATACTCCCAGCATGCTACAGTCTGCAAAGCAGTGGCTACTTACATACTACTCATATGTAATATGAAAACTCCAAGCAACCATACTATCATATTACTAGATGCTGATATGCTCTACTTTCCTGTCTGCAACACATCCCGCTGTGAGCTCTGTGTCGTGTAGGGCCCTGTGTTCCATGTACTGAAATACCGTGAACAGAGTAGAGCAGGGTGGAGGTCCCTGTCCTACCTAAATACTGCCCTACCAAAATAGTTACATCCTGAAATAAGCTTATTACCAGCATATTTTTATGTGAGAGAAGAAGCATTAATATTGTAAACAATTCAAATTATAATCCCCACCAGTAAGTGCTTTGAAACCTCCAAAGTTTGTAGTAACTGAGAACTCTCCTTTATACAGCTACTTTAATAACCACTGGAGTGACTCCTCCATCTGTAGATTATTGAGAAGTGGGATGTTCATTTGGTCTTTTCAAGTGACACAAGGATTTACTTGCTGACGTTTAACCCTCTGTGATGGTTCACACTATACAGCATATGCAAAAAAGTCTTTGCTCAGCTACCAACTCCTCTTGCTTTCCTCAAGGTCTCCTCAGTTTTCTAATTAATCTGCTAGTAATTGAGCTTGAGAACCAGTCCTTGTGGGGTTTTTATTGGGAGGGGGTGGGGGGTGGGGGGGTGAGTTGGTTGATTGGTTGTTTTTCTTAATAAAACTAAGACCTTTTCTTAACCACCCAGATAAAAACATGCAGATTTATGTGCCAATATGCTAACACCTGGACTATCAAAATCCATTACACAAACACAGTGGATCTTCCCTAAAAACACCATGATCTTACAGGTAGAGAAAGAGGACAGTTTATAGCTTTTGTGTTGTGAGCTAAAGTATTTAGACGGTTCCTGATTGACTGCACCCCATGGAAAGGACCCTTGCTAGTGCAGTTCTTGAAGAACTGCATCCTGTGGGAAGGACCCACACTGGAGATGTTTGTGAAAGACTGTCTCCTGTGGGAGGGACTCCATGCTGGAGAAAATATCAACATAAAAAACCTTCCCAGATACAGGAGGAAAGGCTGGAGAGTCCATACACACTTGGATTCAGAGTGGACAAGAAACAGATTTTGTTTTCAATAGTCATTCTCATTGTGTTGATACATGGCACACTAATAACATTAAAATCAGGTGCTAGAGCAGGAAGGAAAATATTTCAAGCATCCTACCTAAAAGAAATAAATCTCTTGGTCTATCAGAACTAATGAACAGTAGAATGTAGCCATTACTGTCAAATCTGAGACCCAGTCTTTTCTCCCTCCTTCCTGCCATTGCCTGCCATCTGGACCCCAGCCTCTCTGGACTTCTCCATGTTTAGCCTGACAACGCTGATGTTCTCTGTGCTCCAGGTATTGAAGTTTCCATGAGGTCAGACAGCTACAAATGTGTTTTACACCAATAAGTCACAAAAAGCAAACCCAACAAAAAAATTATAGTTAAGGGCTTTCTGGCAAATACTTGATACTTGGTTACACATACAGGCACTGTCACTCCAAGCACTTTCCTATTATCTACAAGTATACACTTACTTGTTTTCCCAGCCTGCTAGGGAGAGAGAGCTGGACTAGCTCATTGGGCGAGAGGGTAAGGTGCTAGAATGTTAATGTACATTTCTGGGAATTACTGAGGGAGAACTGCCACACTGAAAAGTCAGCTTTGCTTTCGGCCTTGAGAAAGAATGTCTTTAGTCATTCCAGTCTTAACAGATTCAATTTCACACTTTAGGTTGTGTTGTAGTCACAGATTCATTCCTCTAGAATAGTCTAAGCAACATTTAAACTGCTAAAAGAAACAGAAAATAATATTTTTTATTGCAATTTGGCCTTTAAATGTTTATCAAAGAAAAAAGAAAGACTGGTCTTTTTCCAGTTTGAGGAAAAAATACATATTACCACTTTTAATATTATTTTTCTTGACGTTGAAAAATACACCATAAGGAAAAAGATCTGACCTTGCTGTAAAATATGGTGAATTTTGGCTAATGCAACAAATTATTTTGGAAGTATACTAATTAGACCTAGTTATGAGCATTGCATTAATTATATAAATGTTACGCATCAGTAGTATGACTAGAAAGCTTTTTAATTATAAAATAAGGTTATACCGAAGAAATTACTTTTGTAATCTATATTAATTCACTTACTATTTCTGTTACTTTGGTTTCTATTTTATAATTAAAAAGCTTTCCGTTGATAGTACTGCTCTGGAACATTTCTATATATAGTAAGAACCTAAAGGAATTAACTCACAGATAATCAAAACCACAGCCTTTTCTACAGACCAGATTAATTTCAGTAAAATAATTAAAACCTTCATTTAGTACATTGCAATGGTCAAAATAATGCTCAGTTAGCTCCTAACTCAGCAAACATCTATTAGCTTTATGCATATTAGTGCTTAGTGCTTTCATTCAAATTCAACAAACATAGGAAAAGATGTCAAAAATAGATATTGGACCTTGCCATGCAGAGGCACTTTGTTCATTAATAAACTTCTGATGAAGCAATGAATGGAAAATAGCTAGTCATAAGCATATCACGTGCTGGAGACAAAGTCTGGTGGGAAACTCTCCTTATCCAGATTGAATATCCACTATGATATTCTAGTTCTTTTATACCAAACTCCTTCTGTAACAAAATAAAATGGGAAGTAATGATGCATCTTAAGCCTCTACTTTTTCTATTAAAAAGAATTGTAATGTAAAGGAAGGGTGAAAGAAAAAAACAAATCCTCATGCCAAATTTGATTAAAAAGAAAAAAAAATCTGCAATCCTAATAAGACTCTCACATGTTCCTTTAAAAGTTATGTTTGTTCCAGCCCTGAACACAAGTGCAGCTCCACTGAGGTGAAAGGACTGCCATGTACGAAAGCAGCTTCAGGCAGCTGCCTGATGGGTGCATGGGGAAAACAGGACTGGTTACATGAGGGCTGTGACATCACAACCCAGTTCTGGACCCCATTTCCCAGCCAAGACACCTCATGTTAAGCTGATGCAAGGCAATCCTCGAAGTACTGAACCCAAATTGCAGGAAGGTCATAAGACAGGAAGTCAGAAAGAGAATCAAATTTTCAGGTGATATTTTTTTAACACAAATTATCCCACCCAAAAAATCCAGCATGAAACAATGTGAAGGCATTAGAGCAGTAACCAAGCTAGCACTAGAAGAAAAAATGTGTGAATCACTCAACATGTGTGGGCAGAACTCAGCTGGCTTCCCAGTTCCCTCTGTCATTGTTTTCAGTTCCTCTGGACAGGGATATATCAACATTCATTATTCAAAAATGTAACCGCTCTGACACAAACACGCTGTGCTACTGGCCAGAGTTCAGTGCCCTCAGAGAACCATCTCATATGAGTTTACTGTTTAACCATGTTTAGCAAAGCATTAGGAAAAGGGAGGATGTGGGAGACAGCCTTGGCAAGGCAGCAGCTCTCAGCCTGAAGGGAAAGCGTCTGCCAGGGAACACAAACACTAAATCAGGGCCTTGGAAGCATTCCAGGGGACTTCTTTATATAACTTTAAAAAAATGTGAGCCTTAAATTTTGCAAATTAAATTAATTTCAAGTTCTACAAAAATATTTTTAGAGCAAGCCAAGTATGAGAAGCATCCTGAGCTAGATAGCTGAACTAAGTGCCTGGAAGGCAGGGGCCCCTGCTGGTAAGCAGAGGTGACATCTCGGACCTTTCACACCAGTGATGAGACACATCCTCTCCTTCACTTACTTAGCCAAATAGATTTTAGCAAGCACAGTACCCTTTGCCAGGATGTCAGGAAGCATGCCAGGTGACATTGTCACCTCTTACCTTCTGACCCGTGGTTTTGTCCAGAATCAGCACAGTGGAAAATTTAAGTAGGAAGAACAGTATATGAATTTCCAGTGTTTCTGCCAGCTAGCAACAGATGGAATTTAAGATGCAAAATGCATTATGGAAATCAGATAAAGTTACAAGGGGGAAAAAAAAGGTAGTTTTTCTACTTAAAAAGGAGAAAGGTAAACTTAGAGTTTTCAAGTGAAACATTTTATATTATTCTACTTTAAGGCAAATACTGGGAGAAAGTAAGTCAGTTTTTTTGCTCAAATAGAAGAAAGCTTGTAAGGTTGATATAATTTTAAGATAAAAGATCTGGAAATAAAAACTGACAAATGACAAACATAAGTAGTACAATTACAAGTAATCACCAAAATAACGTTTAAAGAAATGTCTTAAAAAACCATAGTTTTTTGAAAATATACTTAACTTTCATATGACAAAAATGTTAACAGACTAAAGCACATTTAATGATGGGGGAGGATCTTTGGATTTTCCTTCAAGTCCTTCATCAATTTTGCTTTTGAACAGAGCACTTGGCCTTACCTTGAGTACTGTGTGTAGTGTTTGGCTTCCCATATTAAGCAGAACATAAAGACCTCAGAATATTTCCAAAAGTGGGCAACAAAGATGGTGAAAGAAGTAGAGGGCAAGACTTATGAGGAGTGACTGAGGATACTAAGTTTATTCAGATTACGGACGAGGAGACTGAGGAGTGACCTCATTGCTGTCTACAACTCGGTCGTGAAGGGCAGTGAAGAGGGAGGTGCTGAGTTCTTCTTTTTGGTGTCTGGTAGTAGAACATGAGGGAATGGCTTAAAGCTGCATCAGGGGAGTTCTGATTGGATATTAGGAAAAAAGGTCTTTACTGAGAGGATGGTCAAGCACTGGAACACGCTCCCCAGGGAAGTGGTCATAGATGCAAGCCTGTCAGTGTTCAAGAAGCATTTGGACAACGCTCTCAGACATATGGTTTAACTTCTAGGTTGCCCTGTGTGGATTCAGGAGGTGGACTCATTGATCCTAGTGGGTCTCTTCTAGCTCAGGATATTCTTCAAGTTCTTCATCAATTTTTCTTTGATTCCAAAACCTGACACATATTTTCCCTTCACTAGCTGTGTAAAAATCAAGCTGCAGTCACACCTTTCAGCTATTCTTCCTTAGATAGCATGTCCTATGTCTCTTGGAGAAAAAAGGCAGCAGTGGGAATGAGGGAACCATTCTTAGTCTTAGATTGTCCTTTTCCAGCTCCTACGAAAATTATGTCACATTAAAAACTTCCAATTGAATATTATGCTGAACATTTCCATTAAACTAACAAATTGTTATACCTAGCAACATTCTAGTAAATTTGAACATTACTTACACAAGAGTTTTGTAATTGCAAAGCTCTTGGCCTTGCTAGAACTAAAAGTAGTACATATATAACAAATAAAAACTAAGAGATCTTAGTATGTACTTGTTTCATCTTTCCAGGATCATTTATTTAATATCTTATATAAAATTCAGCAAATGTATATTGTATTGGTATTCAAATTTTGATGCACATAAAGTAGGAAGTTTTGCATTTATCCTCTACCGAGTATACTGGATTGAAGCACTCTTAAAATACTGTGATTTCATTACAAAGTATTGCATTTAATTTAATTTAATTTTGTAACTTTAGTCCTTGCTTTTTTGATCATTTTTGCTAAAGATTAGATAAAACCATATTTCTTTTATCTGGAGTAAATAAAATTCAAGTTATTTACCTAAAAAAGTTTTCTGCTGTGTTCACATCCTTATCTTAAAACATGAATCAAAACAATTTTCCTAAAATAATCTCTTCAGTTGCAATGCTGCCTATGAAATGAAAGTAATTTCAACAAAATACTGAGGTCATGTTGACTTTGGGAAAGGAGGTTTCAAGGAACTCTGAAATAGCCGATCAGTAATAATTGTACCATATTTCAGACTATTTTTCTCACCTGCCTTGAAAATGTGGTACTCTCATTTGCAAGCAATGAATCTTCTAGGCCCATACCTAAGCTTATTTCATGCTATGCCATCTGCCCTCTGTCCATCAGAGATTAACACAACATGACTGCATTTTGGACTGTAGGTGTTGCCTCATTTCTTAGCTTTTGACTGGAGGTGAAAGTGAAAGAATCATCAGTGCAGTTATCAAGTAACTCTTACTGACTGTACTAGTAGAGGTTGTGCTTTCAAAGAAGTCAGTGGGAGCTTTGCTAACTGCAGGACTAGAATTCAGCTGAAATGAAAGAAATGTGTTATGCATTTTATTAGTATTTAAATCCTCAAATCAATGGAAGCTTACCAAAACTTAATCAAAACATTGATGGAAGTTTATTTTCAACAGAATCTTGCACTACAAAAAATGATACAACAGCCGTTTGGTCCAAGTGTCATCTTCCTAAGTCACTTTGAAATTTATTTCTTCTATCTCATAAGAGAGGGAGATTTGGCCAAATTCTGTGTGAGCTGTGGTCAATACACTGAAATCTGAGCATTCAGTACTTAAGAAAGTGAATGACTAAGAAGAGCAATTTTATTTTTTTTCCACTTGGGAGAAAAAAATAAAAACCCAAAACAAAAAACCAAACACTTCCTCTTGTCAGTTAACAGGTAGGATAGGTAACGCTTTGAATTACTAAATCCTTGTTCACGGAGTGTTGTAAGAAGTCAGGCCTAGCCATTATTATTCTGAAAATTATTCTGTTACAGGCTACTCTGCACAGCTTTTCAGAAACAGATTGCCGCAAATGTAAAGAAAGAAAGAAAGGAAGAAACCAGATTTAATTGCTTGGACAGGTTGCAAATATATTATATACATATTACCTCAGGGATGGTTTCTTAGCAATGTACATTTGTCTTGTATCAAAATAAATACTTAAGTCAAATAGTATAATGTACCATTACAGAAGTTGTATTCCTTATGTTTCTTTCTCAGTAGTTCCTAAAAAAACCTTCATTCTGTACTAACCATATAACCTTTTAGCACTACTGTACATTATTTTTCAAACTTCAGTATTTTAAGTGCCTAACACACATTTTCCCTTTGGAAACAGTTGTGGGGTTTTTAATTTTTTTTTTTTTTTTTAATTCTGCTTACAGAAAGTGAAATATTATTTCAAAGATAGAGAAAAATGGCAAGAACCTATAGGAAGAATCACTTCCCATTAGATCCTATAACTGGGTTCAAGAGTCATCAGTTCTTATAACCTTCTTAAATTTTTATCTTGAAAAAAGTCTGTAAAATTATGCATGCACTTTCTTACTTAAAGCAGGAGCTGAGGGTCACCAAATCAAATTATCAGTTCCAGGTGGAAGGTTTAAAATTTTACCATGCAGTGGTCAAAGGACTGGAGTGGCAGTCCAGCAAGCTGGTTCTACCTGTGATGCTAAAATCAAGTAATCTTAGTGTTTGTCTTTATTCTCATGCTTGTGAAGTCATCCAGGAAACCGCTGTCATCCAAACCTGAATCTGCATGTTCACAGCAGGGTAGCAATGAAAATGAATCTGATTTTCCCTTAGTGCAAAAATTTGCATAATGAGAAACGCAGAAGAGACTCACATGTATTAAGTACAATGAATTTTAGATTTTTCATACTCATCTGAAAAAGAAGAGTGATTTTTAAAAATATAATTTCTTAAACTGTGAAAACGGTAAGTGTATTTATATACAGGTAATATATTTTCTGTAAAATACAGGGATAGTCAAACAGTTTATGTAGGAGATTAAAGATCAGTATTTCTGTGTGCCCTTCTGACCAATATTCAATGTATGATTTTTGACAATAACTCTTATTGTGATTTCATTTACATGTCTGTAAAGTAATACCTACTTTACAGCTACTTATTTATAATGAATATTTGAAAGATATTTGGGTGAGCCAAAATGACATACGTCATGGGAGTAGCAATATGTGCCATCTGATGTTCTCCTAGCTCAACATACTGTGTCCTTTCCTCATCCACAACCAGCAAGGAAGAGTTAAATTTATTGATGTGCTGTAGTATGAAGAAACATACTGTAGAATCAAACTATATTATTAAAGCTACTGACAAGCCTTTATTTACTAATGTCTATTGCAAGCTAGAACATTATCTTCTCTAGGAACTGGTGCTCTTTGAATGGGGAAAAGAAATAGAGCTTGGGAGCGATTTCAGCAATCATGCCTGTCCTTACAAGGGAGTTGAAAGACTCCTTGCAAACTCTCAGTCCACATGGGCTTAGTCTAATCATAGGAAGAAAGAAATCTACTCAAAATATATATTCAGATGCTGAAACATTGTGTTTATACTTTACATATTTTTTTTACAACTTACACAGAAACTGCAAATTGTGCTGCTTCACCATCAAGTTTTTCCATTAGTCTTGTCCTTCAAAATGACTGTCTCTGCTAACAAACTCTCTGTATAAAAGGCTTTTCAGATATAAAATTGAGAGTCAAACCCAGATAATATAGCTGTTCATACAATTTTCTTTAAAACCTTTCTAATTCAGCAGTATATAGCTCATTTCCCACACATCCGGCATTCTAAGTTACCTTAAGAAATTCATTGCTGAAAATGAAGGTAACTGTTAATATAAAATCAACTTAAGTTCTTCTCTTAGCAGGGTCTGCTGCTGCCTTGAAATATGCAGCAAATTCTGCCAACTGTGAATATCTCACCTATCAAAAGACTAAATTTGCCACAGGTGACAGCCAAATCCTTCCTGCTTATCTATGGGACCAGTATCTTACCCTGTAACATGCTTATTTTCTCACACTGACAAGTTGTTGGCTCACCAGGCAGAATGAGAAGCGAATGTGGAGATCATGCATCAATCACTTCCCATCACATTCCCCAGCCCGAATGTCAGTGATTAGACAAACTTGGGCTGACAGGTGTCCTGTCTGGACAAACAGCTTGTCAGTTTTCTAATAGGATTCATCTGCTCTCTCACCATAAGCTTTACAACCTGAATTACTTCAAATACTCCCAAGTGGAAAGGGGTGAAATTGAATGAACAGAGAAGGGGGATTTTCATTTTGCCAATTTTAGAGTAAATCACAACTTTCAGAACTTTCACTTTTGGCAACTATTTTGTTGTAACAAAAAGAGAGAAAAATCCCAGCTTTAATAGTAACATTAATATACAGCTCTTATGTCAATTTTTTTCTTTTACCAAAAGCATGATCCCGGAGATGGCCCTGATCTAGGCAGAAGCAACGTTTCTGATGTAGGAACAAACAACTTTCAGAAGCATGATTGCATTTACATGAAGAACATAATAAGGCAATGTTTTCTATAGCAATCAATGCCCTTGTCATCACAGTCACAGCTGAAGGGATTAGTTTAATTCTGGGCCCCTTTTTAGAACAAAGATCTTCACTCATTAGAAAAGTACATATTAGAGGTAAACCCAAAATATAGTGTGGTACTATGAAGTATTCATATTAAATTGATCGCAACTAAGAGGTGCCTAGCTTGCACAGGGATGCTTTTTTACTGCACTGGAACTTTAATGGGAAAACACAAACACATAATACACCATTGAAGCCAAAAGCTATGATTATATATTTTAAAAAGCATGGATAAGAAACTCCTTGAAAATAAAAGCAATTTATTCTGTTTATTAAACATAAAAATGTTTGATTTTTACCTCAGTTTTGTATTGATCCTCTCATAAACACTGAACTTTTAGAAAAAAATAGTAATAGTAAAAGGTTTAGAGTAAGCATCAATTAAAAAATACTATAGGTATTTTTCAGTCCTACAAAATTTTCTCAGATAGATAACCACAACACCAGTTTGACTGTCTAGAAATTTGGATTAGTTTACTGAAAGCACAGTAAAATAATGGCTCAAGTGGTTGTTAATAGAATACAAAATTATGCCAATAACAAGTCAATAGCAATACACACATAACTACACAGGAGCAATACCTTTGACAAAAAAACTTCCATGATTACGTATAGGTCTCTGGATCCTGAAATAAAGTTGTACGTGTGTAGTTCACAGTGCAGAAGCAGAGTGTAAGTTTAATGTTAAGGTCACTTCAAGAGTCACTTCATAAACCTGATTCTAGACATTGTTTCCACTGTACTGTCATTTGAACGTCTTGGTTCCATTCCTTCCACAACACTAGGTAACTTTGCCACTCTTTGGCCACTCTGCTAGTTAGACCTGACATGTGTAAGCATTTCCCAATGACACTAACTCCTCCAGTTCCAAAGACAGACTAACTCAAATAATTGAAAAGCTCCATACAGGGACTACAAATACTCAGATTTTTTTTCCCCCCTGCTGCTATACTGTTTCTCTTCTAAAGAAAAAAATGACTACATTATGAAATGAAACAAAATGCTAAGAAAAAAAGTAAAAATATCTAAGATTATGAAAAATATACTCTGATATCTTTCAGAGGACTCTAGTAAATGACAGTGGTTCTTTTAAAACACTAAAAAAATATATCTAATCACCAGCATCTTAATCTAAACACAACACAAATTAAAATGGAAAGAAATCTCCACCGTAATGCATCAAGGAGAAAAATACATATAGATAATGGAATTATTTCAGAACATGCACACAACCCAGAATATATCTGCTACTTCTAAGATTCATTGACACAAACACTTATTTTTCTGGAAACAGTCTTTATATTTTTATCATTGATTTGTCATAAGAAAAATAATCTAAAGACAAAAGACACATTATGAAACAATCCTATAAAAGAGATGCATTCATATAGTTCAAATACGGATTTAGCATCCAAGAAGCACAACAAAAACTTACATGCATATATAGTAAAGTGATCTAGAAACACTCACATATCACCACTTACTGAATGCCGCTAAAAGCTACCACTAAAATACCAGGTTTTATGAGAACTCAGATATTTGTATATAGGAAGACCATAGAATGCTAATGTGTTATAGTCATGCTTGGTCCAAGAAGACATGATATTCTGTTGGATGTCATTAACACCAGGAACTCCAAAAATGCCATGGCAACGTGTTATAAAACTCATTTTTCAGGAAAATCTTCCTGACTTCCCATCAGCAAATCTTACTACTCAAAGTTCATTTGGAAGGCTGTAACAAACTGTAGAGTCTCCAAGGACTGGACGACTAGTGTTCTTTTAGAGATTATGCTTACTGTATAATAAGATGTTTATTAAGAATTTGACCTGATTTGCAGAGGGTCCAAGTGACTAAAAGTCTAGGTAACTGAAAACTTTAGATAGTAAGAAAGTTCCACTAATTACTAGAAATTCTGTTGTAACAGTAAGCTATGCTAGCTGCTAGAAATTGTAGATAACAATAAGATATCACGATTATTAATTTCTTTATGTAACAATAAAGCTCTAATTAGTATTACAACCCTGTGGCCAGTGTTCATTCTACCAAGGTTCCTAAAACAATTCGCCTGTCCCTGTAGTGTCAGCACCCAGATGAGGATTAGCATAAGCATTTGAATGCAAAATGGAAGATTAAAAAAAATAATAACAGTCCTTTGAAGGCAAAGGGATAAGAAACTGTACTTACAATTTTTTTCATGCTGAGCTAAACATGGCTTTTTTTCCCCCTAAACGTCAAGATTCACTTTTTTCCTCCAACCTTCATTTCTTTTTTATTTCCTTTTATATTTATTGATATATACATATACATATGTGTGTATGTATATATATACACACGTACACATGTATACATGTATTACTGCATTTCCTATCTGCTCTGCCACCCCTAGACAAAAGTTTCATCTATTTTCTGGTGCAACAGATCACAACATGCAGCTCATACAAAAGATTCATTTAGAATTTTTATTTTTCTTGTAGTTGTGAATGCCAAGTTTTATGACAAATATTCAATCCAAGGCCTCACCTTACACATCAATAAGAATTTCTCAGTATCAGCAAATACTGTTCTAGTGTCTAGCAAATGGCCAGGAAAACACTGTTGTCAACATATTAAATTTTTAATTGGGAAAAGATGCTATGTGTCCAGCAAGAACAGACTTAAGCTGCAGGCACTTAAGAAAGACAGATGGAGGAATGGACTAAAACATAGGAAGGGAGAGGAGTGGGAAGACAGACATGCAGACATAGAAGGCTGTAGGTGTACCTTGACAATAGGGCATCTGAGAAGCACTGGAGCAGGTGGAGCTCTCTGACATTGCTGCCTTCCTATAGAAGACCAGAGGCCTTTTATTTAAAGCAAAGTAAATACAGTAATGTGGCATTGCTGCTAGCACTGACTGTTAACAGCAAGGAGACCAGTTTCACAAAACTGATTTTCAGGGGATCTTCATTTTGATGAGATCTTTTTCATTCCCTCCCTGTAGGAGAGAATTTTAAGATGTGAAACCCTGCATGTCAGCAGGTTTGCTCTGTCTCTAATGAGAGAGAGGGGAAAACCATGTCAAGACTAATACCCCTCTAGCAGAAGACCTTAAAATGAGAATGATACAGTGCTCTGCATGACAGCTTGCCCTTAAGTTGTAAAGCATGCTGCACTTTTCTTTCCATCCAATTCATCGTCTACCTTACTTAGTACCACAGTAACAAATTTAACAAAAAAAAACCACAACCCAAACCCAAAAAACCAAACAAACAGGAAAAAAAAAAGTTTGAGGTTAAGGACCCTTTAAGCTTCCCAACATTTTTAGATGTGATTTGGTAACATTTTAGATGTGATTTTTTTTCTTTTAGTGTCCCGTTCCTCACATGACCACACAATCTCAGTAGCTATTTGAGTTAAACCCAGAAACATCTGTCAGAAGTCATGCAGAAAAGATCATTTACATAAGACTTGCAAGTTTTTGCAAATCTGTGAAGTTCAAATATTTTGTCCTTGCCTTGGATAAGAATAATTTGAATAACATTGCTTCATGCAGCAGAAATACATATCCACTGAATTCCAAACACTGTTAACAGTATTAATTCTAGCATGTAAAATGAGTTTAAGTCTAGGCAGTATATATGATATCCCTACTGTTTCTAGAAATTACTATATAAGCAGAAATACATCTAAGCATTTACCACTAATATTTTTCTAGTTAAAACTTCATTGTGAAAAGCTAGGAACAATAGATCTCATCTAGAGGAAAAGCTAGTGGATTGTTGTTTTTTTTATGATAGTATGTGTGGAGTGTTGTGTAAGTAGTATATGTTTGAAATACTGTGCAGAACTGGCATGATGTGCTTTCAACACCACCTTTAATCAAATATATTTATTCTACTGGCTTTTTGTTAACTGCTTTTATACTCAGAGTTTGTTTGCAATTAAAGAAGAAAAATCAAATAAAACCTCAAGTAAAAGGTGCAGTTTACAACAGCTCCACAGTTAGGAACATTGCAAATTCATACCTAAGAAATTATAAAAATCCTGTATTTCAATGGCATTCTATCCTATTAAGTACTACAATGTGTAACTGAAAGGATATTATAGTTAAACAATGTGCCTTAGTAAGCAACAAAGAACAGGTGAAAGACATGCACCTGTACCTCCTGGAATTCATGTGAGTGGCGCAAAAAGAATCTGGAATGAGGTGAGACTCACAGATGGTGATAGCAGGTTTAGGTATGTGTACTGACAGACATAACATTTAATAAATGATAGCCAGGATATTATACAAACCTTATGTCTAGAAAATTATTTGTGCACAGCTTCTGAAGTTCAAGTATTGTCTTGTCCAGAGGGGAAAAATAACCCCAAACCCCAAGCCAAAATGTTGGATTGTATGTGCTGTTGGGGATTAAGAACACATGAAAGACAGATGAAGAAAATGGAGCTTTATGAAACAAAACTTTATCTATGCTTCCATTTGAATTTCAAATCTTTTGATAGGCTTCAGAGATGTCACAGAAAAAATGGCACTTTCTGTTTATTACTTAGTAGCTTTTCCCAGCTTCCAAAATTCAGCTTAATGAAGCTATAACTTGTACAGCCTCTAAGATCTTCAGTTGTGGGGATTTACTGCCTTTATAAACTATATGAAAGAGGAAAGGAAGTCTCCTGAAACTGAAGTGAGCCAACAACATGACTACTTATATTTGAACAAAGGCACAGTAAAAAGCTTTAAAAGATAAAAAGAGCTGAGTCTCTCGAAAATATTGTGGAGAGATAAAGAAAAAGACCCTATAAATCTATATCAAATGGAAAGCCACTGCAGAGGACTGTTAAATATTGATGTTGTCCAAGGAAGATGCTTCTCACAGCGACCGAGCAAAGTGTTACTGATTTGCAAACTCCTGTTCTAGACCAGATACATTCTCTGCAGGAAGGGAATAGAGATGAGGGATACACAAATATCTCAGTTTTGCTACTTAAAATTTATTTGGTACCATCTTATGATACCTATAACAATAGAAAATAATTAACTTGTACTGGCTCCTCCAAGCTCAGGAGCAATGTGTCTCAACAAAGACTGAGTTAGGAAAAAATGCCAGGAGGCCTGCATGGATGAACAAGGAGCTTCTGCACAAAATAAAACACAAAAAAGAAGTCTACAGGGGGTGGAAGCAATGACAGGGAGCCTGGGAAGAATACAGAGAAATTGTATGAGCAGCCAGGGATCAGGTTAGGACAGCTAAAGCCCTGATAGAATTAAATCTGGCCAGGGACATCAAGGACAACAATAAAAGCTTCTAAAGGTATGCCAGAGATAAAAGGGAGACTAAGGAAAATGTGGGCCCTCTGAGGAAGGAAACAGGAGATCTGGTTGCCCAGGATATGGAGAAGGCTGAGATATTAAATTACTTTTTCATCTCAGTCTTCACCAGCAAGTGCTCCGCCCACACTGCCCAAGTCATAGAAGGCAAAAGCAATGACTAGGAGGAGGAAGAACCGCACACTGCAGGAGGAGAGCAGGTTCAAGAACATCTAAGGAACTTTAAGTTGCATTAAGTCCATGGGACCTGATGAAATGCATCCATGGGTCCTGAGGAAACTGGCAGATGAAGTGGCTAAGACACTATCTATCATATTTGAAAAGTCATGGCAGTCCAGTGAAGTTTCCATGGACTGAAAAAGGAGAAACATAACCCTCATTTTAAAAAGGGAAATAAGGAAGACTTGGGGAACTACAGGTCGGTCATTCTCACCTCTGTTTTCTGCAAGATCATGGAGCAGATTCTCCTGGAAAACTATGCTAAGGCACAATAGTAAGGAGTTGACAACCAGCTTCACTAAGGGCAAATCATGCCTGACAAATTTGATGGCCTTCTATGACAGAGTTATAGCATTGGTGGATGAGGGAAGAGTAACTGATATCATCTATCTGGACTCGTGCAAAGTTTTTGCCACTGTCCTACATGACATCCTTGCCTCTGAACTGCAGAGACATGGAATTGATGGGTGGACCACTTGGTGGA
This sequence comes from Falco cherrug, assembly GCF_023634085.1. Lineage (NCBI taxonomy): Eukaryota > Metazoa > Chordata > Aves > Falconiformes > Falconidae > Falco > Falco cherrug. The sequence goes on from NC_073699.1 coordinate 65,972,662, forward strand.
TAAGGAATTGCCTGGATGGTCGTACTCCAGTAGGAGTCAACCAGAGTTGTGGTCAATGGCTTGATGTCCAAGTGGAGACCAGTGATGAGCAGCATTCCTCAGGGCTTGGTACTGGGACCAGTGGTGGTTAACATCTTTGTTAGCAACATGGACAGTGGGATCAAGTGCACCCTCAGAAAGTTTGCCAACAGCATCCAGCTGTGTGGTGCAGCCAATGTGCTGGAGGGAAGGGATGCCATCCAGAGGGACCTTGACAGGTTTGAGAGCTGGTCCCATGCAAAACTCATGAAGTTCAACAGGGCCACGTGCAAGGTCCTGCATGCAGGTTGGGGCAATCCCAAGCACAAATACAGGCTGGGCAGAGGATGGATTTAGAGCAGCCCTGAGGAGAAAGACTTGGGTGTGTTGGTGGATGAGGAGCTCAACGTGGCCTGGCGATGTGCGCTTGCAGACCAGAAAGCCAACTGTATGCCTGGGTGCATCAAAAGAAGCATGGCCAGAGGGTCAAGGGAAGTGATTCTCTCCCTCTCCTCAGCTCTTGTGAGACACCGCCTGGAGTACTGCATTCAGCTCTGGAGCCCCCAACACAAGAAGGACATGGACCTGTTGCAGTGAGTCCAGAGGAGGGCCACAAAGGTGATCAGAGGGCTGGAGCACCTCTCCTCTGAAGACAGGCTGAGAGAGATTGGGTTGTTCAGCCTGGAGAACAAGGCGCCAGGGAGACTTAAGCAGCCTTCCAGTACCTGAAAGGGGCTTATAGGAAAGATGGGGACAAACATTTTAGTAGGACCTGCAGTAATAGGACAAGGTGCAATAATTTTAAACTGAAAGAGGGGAGATTTGGATTAGTTAATAGGAAGAAATTCTTTGCTGTGAGAGTGGTGAGACACTGGACCAGGCTGCCCAGAGAAGTTGTGGATGCCCTATCCTTGGAAGTGTTCCAGGCCAGGTTGAATGGGGCTTTGAGAAACCTGGTGTAGTGGAAGGTGTTCCTGCCCATGGCAGGGGAGCTGGAGTTAGATGGTCTTTAAAGTCTTTTCTGACCCAAACCATTCTGTGATTCTATAACTCAGGTAACATACTGAAGCATGGAAATCCTTTGCTGATTCTAGGTAGTGGAACTAAATTAAGTAGGCATATACAAATAATTTCAGATTACAGCCTCCAGAATCTTGGTGCAATTCCAAATTCCTGGATATGGAGGGTTTCCTGAATTTCATATGCAAGCATGAAAAGGTTCACACAGATTTCTTGCACATATTGAAATAATGTAGGAATCTGGACTGTACAGGTCTGCCTCTAATGTAATATGCATATTTTATCCTTTACTTGCGGAGAACCAGGAAAACTATGCTTCTTATTCCATGATAGAGAATGAACCAGTTAGATGGGATTTTGTGTAAAGGAAGGAGTGCAGCTGGGTTATCTTTTACATCATCTTTCTTTTTTTGTCATTCCACTTGAGATCCTAATATGTTGTGTTCTTACTTTAAGCAAGCACAGTCTGTATTGTCACCTCCATGACTGTTAATGTTAAGCCAAAGAGAGTTTCAGATACTGGCTACAAAATTCCTCTTAAAAAATCTTCTAGGAAAGAATATCCATGACTGTCTTGGTTTCAGCTGCAATAGTTATTTTTCTTCCTAGTAGCTGGTGCAGTGCTGCGTTTTGGATTTGGTATAAGACAAGTGTTGATAGGACACTGACGGTTTTGGTTGTTGCTGTGTAATGGTTATACCAAGAAGGAGGAAGCGGGGGGGACGACATTCGGCATTATGGCATTTGTCTTCTCAAGTAACCATTACACATGATGGCCTGCTTTCCTGGAGATGGCTGAACACCTGCCTGCCAATGGAAAGTAGTGAATGAATTCCTTGTTTTGCTTTGCTTGTGTGCATGGCTTTTGCTTGAATTATTAAAATGTTCTTATCTCAACCCTGGAGTTTTATATTCATTTCCAGTTCTCCTCCCCATCCCTCTGGGTGAGGGGGGAGTGAGCAAGCGACTACATGGTGCTTAGTTACTAGTTGGGGTTAAAACACAACAATGAGAATAATTACTCACGCAATAACATTTTCAGCCTTTCCATATGTGTATTTATCTGGGGTAGGCAGGAAGAATGATAAGTGAGAAGAAAAACTGTCTCTAGCTAAAATGATTGGGGAACTTAATCATTGTCATCCCTGAGAGATGACAAATCTGTCCCTTTAAAGTGAATTACTGCAAAAAGTTGTGCAATTATTTTTTCCCCTCATTCTTCTGAAATGTATGCCTGAATCCTGAGAATATGGGTCACCTAGGATTGAATAACTGATCTATCACCCTCATCGTCAAATTGAAACAAGAATTAACATCAGTTGGCACTCTCTTATGTGGAAGAAGAGTGCATACAACTACTAAAAATAATAATGAATATCTAAAATGGAATAACTACTTGTTTTCATTCCTCACCCTTCTAAAAGATATACACAAGCTGTCAGGCAATATTTTGATAATTATTTTAAAATACTGCAGTGGCATAGGCAGCAGTAACCTCAAATTTAGTTACACTACTTTTAAAATACAGGGTTGGTTGTGGGGGTTTTTTTTGTTTGTTTGTTTCTTTAAGACTAACCATATGGATGCATTTAATTTACTCTTTATATTCTGCACACGAAGTTCAGGGAATCTGAAGCAGACTACCATCATCTGCTGGCCCAATTATATCAAAGCCAGTGAGCCTTCAACAGTGAATTGTTCAAGGCCAAGATGTATGTAATTTAAAGGCAAATGTGATGTCATGTAATACAGGGTGGAGTCCTTCCATCTGAGGTAATGCATCACTAAGGAGCGGTAGACTCTAATACATAACTCCAAATGTCCACTGTTTTATGAGAAGACCTAAAACAAGATGTTTAAATTCAGCAGATAGTTAAAATAATAATTTTGTGTTCTGGCTATATTTAAAAAATTTTCTGGTTTACAGTCCAGACTCATAGGAAAGCCATTAAGCTAAAATATATTTGAAGTTCCTATAAAGAAAGAATATCAACCAAGGAAAATAAAAGAACCCGCACATGACTTCTTCCAATAGTAGTAAACTTGATGTCACTGAAAGAAAAAATAATATTAAAAAATAATTAAAAATATATAATCATGTCATCTTGTTACTGCTGTGAAACAGAAGGAAATCACAATTTTATATAGGTTTTTTTTTTTTTTCAATTTGCAGTTGAACAAATATTCCACATTGACTTTTGTGCTTTTTTCTTCATCCAAACCATTCCTCTCCTAAAGATTTTTTTATTATTATTCTTATACTAGATTCCCTTTTGTTCTAATAGGAATCCATACTAAGTATTATACTTTGTTTAATATTAACCAAATAATAATGCAGTATTTTAAATTCTAGGTAAACAAAACAGGCAACAAATATTTTTTCTTGATGTTAAACATGTATAGTTCCCTTTTAAAAACTCATCAGTCACTGTAGCCCAAAAAGTTTAAGCAGTTGAGCATCAGAATACTTAAGGTCTGTTTAACAGTTGTTATTTTAGCTATGTTTGACTGAACAGTCACATTAGAATTACTATGGAAAAGATACAGTCTCATCCTCTCTCTTGCACTGGTGCTTACCTGATTGCTGTTAAAAAACCTGGTGCAGCAGAAAATTACTCACTTTTTAATTTTGGTTTTCTTTAGCTGTTTAGGCTCTTGAGCTGGGTCACAGTGGGATCAAATAAGAAACAGCTGAAGTGCTCATGGAACACCACCACATTCACAGGATTATTAAGTAGAAACCAAAGGGCAAAGAGTATTTTACATTCTTTTTATTATTGTAACATAAACATTCCTGCAAAGCTAAAGCTTGCTGTGATTTTTATCAGCTTTCCTTCACTCACAGTACTATCTTTGAAGAACAAGATGACCAAACTCATGTGAAAAGCTATACATCTTGGAGAGAATTTGGAAGCTCAGTTTTTCCACGTTACCGTAGGAGTATCTTGTTCTGTAACTTCTACATTGGCATTACCACCCTTCTACACTATTACACCATCACAGCTACAACAGAAGGGTCTTATCTAAATCAAGCAGCCTAAACTCAAAACCAATTTGTAAGAGCCTGTCACCTATGTTATTACATCATGAAATGTAAACGTGTCAGACAAATTAATCAGTATATTTAAACACTTTCTAAGTTACTATTCAGTTAACAAAAGCGTGGGTTTTTTTGTGATCAAAAGCCTGATGCGGTAATATGCTTCTACCCAGCTGCCTTCACAGCCTTATTCCATTTTCTTTACACAACCACATTTCCCATAAATGTTCATCTGTTTGCTATTTGTACTCTTTCCACATTATGTGTGAGCTAATTTTGAGAATAAGCATGAACATTCTTAATAAGCATATACATATTTATAACACTAAGCACAGTGATCCCAAAAATAACTTTTTCAGTTGTAGCTCCATCACCATCATTCTAATAAACTTGAAATAAAAATTAATCTGTGTAAGTGTAAAAAAAGATGAGCATTTTTTTCTGATAAAATGAAGCAAACCCTTTTAATTTGTGACAACAATTCATAAATATATTGGCTTAAAAAAATGTTATTTCATAATTTCAAATAAATTAATAGCTAAAAGACTATATATAAACTAAGTTTTATTGCAAACACTGCTGTAGCGTGTAGTTTTTATATTACTGTCTTTGAATTACTATCTTACTGGAAAAAGTTATTATACTTATCAAAAAGTCATAACATACCCTATTTGTATGCATCTCATTTTTGTATTTATGAATTCTAATTACTCTTGAAGTTTCTTTCAAAATAGTTTGGATTTTTTTTTAATTTCCCCTTTACTACTACTAAATGTATCAAGATTTAGGGAGTTCTGCTTGCCTGGTGTTCTGGATACAAAGATTTGCTGTACCTAGAAGCATATCAGCACGTACCACGTACTGCTCTAAGCCGTGTATGTGCTGCTGCTTAATTGAATACTAAACACTGAGCAAGGTCACTTCCAATATCAATGAACAAAGTCATTTCATAAGTCATAACAGATATTTAATTTTAAAATGGATTCTGAATTCTTCCAAGCAACAAACCTCTGTTTTCATTCACACAACCAGAAAAAGCCTGAGAAGTTTAACATGAGTTATCCGAAAGCAAAAGATGTTATCCCTGACAAGCAGCTAGGGCCTTACACCCTAGGAGGAATCATAAACTAGGTGTTCCTCTGCCTACAAAATCTGCAAAGTGATGCTTTCTGGTATCATGCCTACTGAGTCAGACTCCATATACAGTATCTGATTGAAGTATTTTAGCACCAAAGAGCAACTGCCTCAGTCATTTATGAAATACCCACCTTCTTTTTTTCAGTTCTTTTTTCAGAGTAAAGCAAAGGTTGTGCCTTATACAGTTAAATATTTTTTGTGCAGGGAAGCAGAACCAAGAGTTGCTGCAGGAAAGGCGTATATCCCTTAGTATTTCAGTAGCACTAAATTATAGCACATTGCATTGGAAGTGTCAATCTCTTGCTCATTCCTTGCAGTCAGAGGAGAGACTGAGGGGATCTCATCCTCATCTCAAAGCAGCCTGTCAGTGCTGGGGCCCAAACTGGGATCCTCAGCCTTACTCCTGGTTGCCCCCAGTCCAAACCTGCTCCCCAGCTCTCCCTGACTAGCAGAAACACTCTAGTCCTACCACTTATGCCTTCTGCTTTCTCAGGCTGAGAGCACCGTTTCCTACTCCTGCTATGTACAGGTAGGCTCCTGTTGCAGAGCAGGGCAAAGGGGAGGCACAGCCATCACTTGTCACTACTGAGCCAAAGTTATTACCACAGCATAAGCAGGAGAAAGATGCTTGAGAGGCCAATGACTTCCACAGTGTTTTGCCACAAAGTGCAAAGAAGAAAGTATTTAGTTCAATTTCTTTTAAGCTTTTTTTTGGGGAAAAAAATACTATATTGACATTCTTTAATATTACTTTATCATGTCAGCCATTGGCCTAGATCTACATTTTATATACATGTATCAAGAAACAGTCATTGTTCAAAATGGTTCTACCTGCATCGTAAACCACCAATATCCAGATAAATAAATTCTGTGTTTCAGTCCACAAGGACACTATTCTTGAATGTAAAGCTATCCAGCTGCATACTGAGGAGAACCATAATCTAAGGACACTGATCTGTTGAATCAATTAATATTAAGGAACTGAGGGATGAAAACAAGAAATATCAGTGCTTCCCTTTCATGTAATATGTGTGACCAAGATAAACGTCTAGGAGCCTTGCTCTCTGCACCCTTTTTGCCATATGTTACTGCAGGCTGGGTCCCAAAGGAGTGGCAAGGGGAGGGCTGCCTCACTGCTTTGCCCAGCCTGCTTTCCAGAGCAGTGTCATCAAAGCCTCTGGGTGACTTCTGTCAGAAGGCTGTTTCCACAGGGGCTCTGTGAAGTTTATTGTAACCCAAAAGGCAAATAAAACATGATGAAGTGACAGCAAGAATGATGGAAAGACCCTCACCCTGGGAGGACACGCTATACAGGGAATAGATGTAATTTGAAATCTTTTTATTTTTCCTCCATCTTTCCTAAAGGTCACTGCTGTGTGTTTCAGAAGTTCTTCCTCAAAGAGGTAGACATATATCAAAGCTCTGGCTCACTTGGAGTACTGCAACAACACCATAAAGCTTTGCAGAACTTCTTACTTTTTTTTTCATTGCTGGCTCTTTCAAGTAAAAAAGTAAACATATCTGAACTGTTTTCACATGTAACATTTCAAATGAGTTTTTAATTTGTTATGGATTATTTTGGAAACAAGATTTTAACATACTTGTAGCTTTTTGTTTTGCTGCGTATTTTTTTTATTTTAATACCAACTTCTTCATCCCTTTATTTAAGGCTTTACATATGCTGTCATGCAAGTTGGGCTAAAGAGGTTCACAACCCTTTACTAAGTAAATTTCTTTTTGGCTAATTAAATACTTCACCCTATCAGACTGATTTATCATTAGACTCTACTCAGTTTGACTAAAATCATAGGAGTTTGGGTTAGGCAACAGTTGCTGCATTTGTAATCTGATGAATGGAACAACTTTGTCATAAGAAAATATGAATTGGCTGGAAAAGATTCAAGGTTAGTCAAAGCTAGGATCTTGTCATTGGCAATGTCTGGCTCTGTATTTATTAAGAAAAGAAAAGACAAGAAAAAAGTATCTTTTAAGAATTCTGCAATCTTTTTGAACTATTGTCTCTTTTTTTTTTCCATGAACACATATATGCATATCTGTATTGCTAGGGCTCACCACTGTCCTTTGGCTGCTCTTCAAGGTAAAAGATACGTATATTTAGCTGTTTAATTTTATTCTTACCCTGAGCTCAAAGAGTTACATTTCAAGATGTAAATGTGTTTAAGGCTTAACATTTCCCTCTTATTAACTTCCAGTATAATTCTTGATGTTTCTGAGATTCATATAAATGTTAAATCTCTTTTTTTAAAATTTAATCTAAATTCTTAGCCTCAATGAATCCCTTTGGCATTTTTTATACAGATAAATGACAATAAGTGAGTCTTGCAGCTTTGAAAATTCTTTTCTTTGTTCATGAGCACAGATTTTAATGCCAGAAGGGGCCATTATAATCATCTAGACTTTCTACAGCTATGAAGCCCACAGTGATTTTGTACAGCTTCTTTTTTGAATAATAACATCTTTTAAATCAGTCTTAATTAAAAAAGTCTCCAGAGATAAAGAATCCACCATACTTTCCATTTCTTAAGTTATGAGTTTCAGTCTAGCTTTCATTCCCCACTCAGTATTTTAAAAGCAATTATTGTGCTCCACATTTATTTGCTTTCCACAGTACAAAGTATTGCTTCCTTCCTTTGCCTTAAATTTTATGATATCCCTAAGAGGATTTTGTCTACAGCACTCAAAGACTCAAGTTTCAAATTTGTCCTTTCCAAAGCTAAGAATCCAAATCAATAAAATATTTACACTCTTTTTTTTAATTGAATCACAGCTTCTGTATTTGCTTGAATTCAACTTTGCAATTGATACTGTTAGAATTTATCTATGGGTCTTTCTCCATTTAACATTTGTCTTTTCCAAGTCAAAGGGAACATGATTCAAAATCACTAATTCTAGTGTGCAAGGTATAACTTGAGAATTTTATAAATAAAACCAAGAATGGTTCTTCTCGGGTATTAACTGGCAAATGCATAATTGCAGTATCTCTACATACTGATTATTTCCATCTTATCTGTCTCTCTAGAATGTATTAGAAGCAAATACCTAGCTAAAAATATCAAAGTTTTAATTTACAAGTAAAACTTCCTAAACCAGGAAATCAGTGGAAAAGCCTTAGACTGAGTGACAAACACTCAGCAGATTTCCTTCTTTTCATAGATGCTACATACCTTTATTATCTTCTTGGCTTAAGAATTTAATATTGCATCTGTAATGATAGCACATTTCTTACTTCTGTACCTCTAATAGTTGACACACACCCCCCCCCACACACACACACCCCCACACACCCCCACCACACCCCACCACCACCCCTCCACCCACTACCACCACCCCACCCACTAACACCACCCCCCCATAACAAAGTTTAGGTTTTGCTTTCAGTCCAGAACAAGCACCTCATGTTGAAATAATACAATTACAAGGAGAGAAGATGGACTGTGATTCATTGCTCTTACAGTATAATTCTGATCTCAGATTCCATTCAGCTTTTGAAAGTTTATTTTCTAGTTTCAGCTGGGATAACACAGGAGCAATCGTATAACGTGATAGGATTCCTCCTACTTTAAAAATAGTTCCTGAATTTTTAGTTCAGTCACAGACAAACTAAAGTTTAGTGTTTACCCAGCTTTATACTCAAACTGTAGCTAAAAAATCTAAAGCAGTTTTGGATTTGTAAATACTATTCCTTTAAGTACAATCTAATACTCAATAGCTCTTATTCTACTACTTTATTATCTTTCCATTACATCTTAGTGACCTAATAACAGGTGTTTAAGCCCCAGAAATATGAATAGAGCATCTGATAAAACTATGTAGATGGTTCAGTGTTAGGTTCAGTGCTGCTAACAAGACTATCCCTTTTATAAAGCATAGGTTGCTCCTGCTTGATCTAGATTGATCATGTGTTGAGTGCTGTGCATTTTTCTTGGTCAAGAATACACCTCAATAAACCATAGCCTATGCACTAGCAAGTTAACTGTAACCCTTTTGACTCCATTGCCCTAATCTAACATTTTCATGCTGATTCCTTTTCTCTTAGGACCAGAGAGAATAAAACAGGTAAGTGGAACTGCCACTGTCTTGACCTCAGAAATCAAAACAAGCTCTGTTTTTTGGGAGGTGGTTAGTGTTGTTTTGTTATTAGCTTTGGGTTGTTTTTTTTGAGGGGGGGTGGGGTTTTTTGGAGAAAATGTTATCATTCCCATGTTATAGACCGCTGAAATTCGTTAACTAAGAATTAATCCAAATCTAGAAAAAATACTTAACTATCAAATGGTGGTTTTCCTTCCTGTATCTGGCAATCAATTTTTTTATTCATAAGCTTCTATTGCTGATGGCAAGTCATTCATTATGGTAATACGACTGACACAACTAAAACAAGTGGAGAATTGAAAAGTAAAAAGCATTTCTACAAGAAATCAGGTTTTTGTTTTCTCTCTAAGAAGGTACTTTCTGGATTAATCTGACAGCAGCTAGAGTAAAGATGCCATCTAAATACAAACATGAAATATTTTCTTAAGGTTTTAAACTGGAACAAAATTTCATCTAATTATTCTTGAAATTTATTACCTATTGGATCTGCATTCTGACTCCAAATGAGCAGCTTATTTTTAATTCATTGGATTCATCTGTGCTTTTGTATTTTTAATGTGAAGGGTAGAACAGAACAAATCCGTAGGCAGATGCCAATTTTAATATAACATTCTCCTACTTTGAGGACTTCACTAGCTGTGTGGGTTACCTAGTAATGCCCCTCAGACTCTGTAATTGACAGTAAATAATTCTCTCGCAGTCACCCACTTGCATTTGCTAAAGGAAGCCATGCCATAATAAAAACAATTCAATTTGAAATACCAAAAAACAAATTAAGTACTTCAGGTATCTCAAATTTCTATCCAGGAGCAAAATTAAACCCACCTACTAGATAATGATGAGAGCCATCTGATTTTTCAAGTTCATATATTTGTTAGAGGTGTAAATAGTATTTATAACATGCAAACTGAAAGGTCAAGAAGGATGAAAAGTAGTCAGTCAAATACAGAAGCAATAAAACCTAGTCTGCACCAGCTCCAGTGGACTATATTTACCCACAGGGCTTTTAAGTTTTGATTTTTCTCCCTCCTCCTCCTATTATATCCTCACATCTTCCATGTTTCTTTCCTTTTTCTGTTCTTATCACTATGGCAAATTATTGGTCGAAGTTTCCTTATAGTGTTAATTCCTTATAATATGAAAGTATCTGGGCATATCATATGACAGTCGGTTTTGTACAAGAACAATACTATCTATAGATACAGAGAACTTCACACTACAAAGCTTGAGGGCTAAGATGACTAGTGTTATGGCCTTTAAATACAAGCATGTCAGTGATGAGCTGAAGTGACCAGTGCCAACATAATACATACTGAAAGAGCAGACAGAAGAGACAACAGGTAATGGGCTTGCTTAACCTTGTCTTACCCCTTCACCACTTAACCTTCAAACATTTTGCCATGTTTCCTCAACACGTATTGCAATGTGCCCAGAACTACTCTCACCTTGGGAGGGCTGAACTGCAAAATTCAGGGATGCACTTGACAGATGTACTTCTAGCAAAGCTTCCTGTGCTGCCTAATTTGGGTAATAATTTCAGAGACTCTCTGGTCCACATTCAGAAACTTCAATTGTGGCTTCCATTTATTGTAAAAAGGACTGCAAAAAGATTTCCAACTTTTGTTAAATGTTTTCTTTCCAAAGTAGGTAGTTACACATTGAATGTGAGATAAAGATTTTACCTCTTCTGATTCAAAATTTATTAGGTTGAAGAAAGACCACAGAGGGTTCAGGGTAATCATTGTTCATTATAAGCACAAAATAATTTAACTGCAAATTACAAGCATCTTAAACCCTAAGGATAAGCCAATGAGTCAGAGTTGGGGATATATGAAAAGCCATTAGAGATTAAGAAGAAAAAAGTTATTTGTGTTTAAATAAAACAATTAACCAGTAAATGGCCTGAGTACAAGACAAATGTCATCTTCATCCGCAGATTGTCCACCAACTCCAGACACTTCTGTTTCCCTCCCCTTGTTGGTGCAGTTCAGTTACCTAAGAGAATCTTGCTTCCAATGTACAAATATGAAGGTGCTCTGGTTTATAATTTACTTTTCCAGAGAACCATCATAGTTAAAATACAATGTAGTCACATTCTGGAAAGTTTTGTCAAAACCAGCCAGCTTTACCAACACAGAAAATACACAATTTAGTAAAAGACACTTATCTGTCCTTCCCTGCCCTGTATACTCTCAGGCTTGTTTTACTCTATCATTTCTCTGAAATGTCTGCCTAAAATATTTGGCACTTCCATTATAAACTGTCAGAACACTTCATAAACATCTGCCCTGAGTTTCCTGAAAAAAATTAGTTTACAGCTGAATAAAAATATACAGATAAGAAGGTTTTAACATCACTAATATACATTCTGTGGTTTCTACTGACTGTATAGGGATCCGAGCAAAGGCAACCTTGTATTTCAGCCACTGCTTCATGATGCACCAATACAAATCTCACCATGCTGATTCAAGTATGCTCAGAAATGTCAAACGGGCAGAAGGGGCTCAGTTGAAGCAGATGTCATCCATTGTCCTGCAGCAAAATGGCACTGTGCACTGGTACCAAAGGCATGATCTCAGACTTGGCCTGAACCAGCTCATACAGTAGCACAAAAATCTGGCACTCAGCCTTGCCATAAGTGCTGGAAGGGATGTTATATGAGGATCTTCATAACGTTTCTCTGGGATTCAGAAGTGCAAATCCAAATTTAAAAGTCAAACCTGTACAGCTGACTCAAATTATTACAACAGACAGGGACTCCTCACATGTCAAGAGGAGGATAATCAAATAATAAAGTGTTTTTGTCACTGGCAGACAAGTTCTTACTTTTTAGTCACATTTTCCTCCCTTTTTAAGTATTCTGTGCTTCTGGATGTTAAATGAGATAGATCCGTTGTTGCTGGAATACATTCACTTATAAATAGCTAACAAGGGGGTTTTAGCCTTCATGTGTATCTATGCTTAGTCTTTTTGTAATTATAGTAAGAATTTTACATCAGAACTTCTTGGGATTCTTCCTTCTTCCCACAAGGATGTTGGGGTTTTCTTTTATTAAGTGGCTTTGGAAATGTTTATCATACTTGTATAAGTTTTCCCCTCTTGCTTTGGTACATTAGTCACTGTAAATCTACTCTCTGGTGTAAGCTGCTAACAAATTTATACCAAAGTCTTTTTTTGTGACGTAGTGATGATATGACATTTTAATTGTATTTATTTCATACAAGTACATCTTATAATTTATAAATAAAGCTATGAAAAAACAAACAATTAAATTCCTTGTGAAATTCTACATCAAAATGGTTACCTCTTTGGAAATCCCCAATCTGGTAGTTTCCAAGTTTTTGTTTGGTCATATTAATATTTTTTTTTTTTGCTAAAATCTCAAATCTATCTGCCACAAAAATAACCAGAAAGAGGGAAATGACAAACTGTATTTTTCTATGAGTAAAATTCATCAATGCATATCCCATAAAGAAGTTTAAAGTCAATGAAATCACAAGTACCTTATCAAAGCCCATTTGTACCATAACATGTTGCCATCTTATTGAGCCTAGGATAATAACAGGTATTAAAAAAAGTATAGTATCAGCAGGGTGAACAAAGTCAGAAGACAATTGCCACTAATTATAGTGTTCTGCCAGAAGTGTGCTAGTAAAAATATCTAACATGAGGAACAAAAAAAGGCAATTAGAATGAATTCAAACAACATGGTTGAAACACTTCTTTACTTCTTGCTTCAAGTGCTTTCCTGCTGAGAGCAAAACAACATGCCAGCGAGAAAGGCACGAAGAGCAGCTGGCAGTCCAATAACATACTAGAGCTGTCAATGTTGTCCACATGGTTCTCCACATGAGGTTTTTAGAGAATCCTGATACTGTAATATACAAAACATCGGGAAAAAAGACATCTCTTTTCAAGGCCATTCACCACAGAACAGAAATACATGGTTAAAGCAAAGAAAACCCACTCCACTTTATACTTCTATAAATCAGAAACTGAGAAAAGGATGTTGTGAAACCAAAAGTAGTGAAGAAGCTTATTTCTGAAAGTAGTGCAAAAGCTTACCTATAGCTGGCAAAAAGTGTTTACATGATATCCAGCTAAAGAAAGGAGACTAATTGTAAAGAAAGTACTACATAAGATTGCCACAAAACATGTTTTTTCAGTTCCTTCTACTTTATAATTCACTTAACACTAGCCTTGTAACAGTAATATGTTTAGAAGGCACTACTTTATAATAGAAGACACAACTAAGTCTGAGGAAGTTTATGAAGAAATATTTATTATGATGCAGTTAATTTCAATTATATTTAATTACCAACAATTGTACTTTTAATGATGCTTCAAATAGAAGAGATTATTCAATAAGGAAGAAAATAATAATTAACTCAATAAATAGATATTATTAATACTTCTGTAATTTAATATACATTTCCTTTTTTAATGTGAACGTATCAGTTGAAAGCTTTTCTATTTGTTTTGTTAACAATGTCCAACCGAGTGATACATTTAGGTCTAGCTTAAAAAAAAAAAAAAAAAGTTACATAATTTCTATAATAATCAAACATTTATTAAGAAGGCTTTTGTCCTCTCTGCTATGAAGTGAATTTGGTTACTTCATATTTGACTTTGCATTTTATAGGGATTACTTTTGCTCTTTATATATATTGATATTTAGGCTTTTCAAAGGGCTTAGTGGCCATGCCTAATGTAAGAAAAAAACTTTAAAGTTTGCAAGACTTAACCACAATACATTCTTTTTTTTTTTTTTTTTTTTTTTTGGGGGGGTGGGGGTGGTGGGCTGTTCCTCTTTCTTACAAGAAGAAAGCCATTTCCTCATACTTTAGGGTATGTCACTGATGAATCAAGTAAGGCATGTCAGGCAGTCAGGACGATAGCAAATACTTGAAGTAAACCAGGAAAGGTGAGTTCCTCCCACATCCAAACTTGTGACTAACAAAATAAAGAGAAAATCTGTTTGTTTGTTTGAAAATGAAAAGAATTTAAAATTTTCAAGACCATAAGAAAATGTGCACTTCTTTGAGCGGAAAAAAAATAAACTTTTTTTTGTAAAACATTTTTGTAGAAAGATTTCTATGGGGCCAAGGCATAAATTACTGTGTTTTCAGAGTTCATTTAGAATGCACTGTTTCTGAAAACAGTTTCTGTTCAATGTATGTTTTGTGGAATTGCTCTTTCTCTTTCCACATGTCTATTAAAATTCTCCACTTTACTTTTGCTTTTTTAGGCTATGTTCCACCTTCAACACTGTTAGAACACATATAATGAAATAAGCAGAGTTCGATTCCTACTCAGTAAATTATATCTCACACGGGCCATTGTCTGACTGCAGGAAGGAGTCTGCCTCCACAGGACTAACACATATCACATAGAAAAAAAGCAATCGACACCTCTTCACATTTTGCCTGCACTGATTTTAACATTAACAAGCTAGAGCTTGTTGTAGTGGGTTGACCCTGGCTGAATGCCAGGTGCCCACCAAAGATGTTCTATCACTTCCCTCCTCAGATGGACAGGGGAGAAAAAATATAACAAAAGGCTTCTGGGTTGAGGTAAGGACAGGGAGAGATCACTCACCCATTACTGTCACAGGCAAAACAGTTTAATTTATAACTAGTCAAATAAGAGTAGGATAAGGAGAAATAAAAATAATTGTTAAAACAAAACAAAACAAAAACTAAACACCTTCCCCGCACTCCTCACTTCTTCCCAGTCTTAATTAAATCCTGATTTTCTCTACCTTCTCCCTGCTAGTGGCAGAGCACACAGCGGGATGGGGAACAGGGGCTGCGGTCAGTCCATCACATGCTGTCCCTGCTGCTCCTTCCTCAGCAGGGGGATGCTCCTCACACTCTGCCCCTGCTCCAATGTGGGGTCCCTCCCACAGGACACCGTCCTCCATGAACTTCCCCAGCATGAGCCCTTCCCACAGGCTACAGTTTTTCACAAACTTCTCCAGCGTAGATCCCCCACGAGGTCACAAGTCCTGCCAGCAATCCTGCTCCAGCCTGGGCTCCTCTCTCCACAGGCTCTGCCAGGACCCTGCTCCAGCGTGGGCTTCCCACAGGGTCACAGCCTCCTTTGGGCACCCACCTGCTCTGACGTGGGGTCCTCCATGGGCTGCAGGTGGGGATCTGCTCCACCATGGGCCTCCACGGGCTGAGGGGCACAGCCTGCCCCACCGTGGGCTTCACCACGGGCTGCAGGGGAAACTCTGCTCCAGCGCCTGGAGCCCCCCTGCCCCTCCTGCACTGACCTGGGTGTCCACAAGGTTCTTGCTCTCACGTATTCTCACTCCTCCTCTCCAGCTGCTCTTGTGGAGCGTTTTTTCCCCCCTTCTTAAATATGTTATCCTAGAGGTGCTACCACCATGGCTGACAAGCTCAGCCTTGGCCAGGAGCCCATCTGTTTTGGAGCCGGCTGCCATTGGCTCTATGGGACATGGGGAAAGCTTCTGGCATCTTCTCAACAGAAACTACTCTACTTACTACAAACCGTACTGCACGAACCAAATGCATTAGTGAAAATCTTTTGTATCCAGTGTCGAGGATTTGTAACTCCAGATGAACTTCAGTTCAGTAGTTTTTCATTTTACCACCATACAATGTTACACTTTGAATATGGACATTCAAACTGCAAAGAATTCAGTGGTTTCCACCATAAATACTAACGGGATACATCTCTTGTCTCTCTTCAGAAGTGATGAGTAAAAATATAAATGTAAGGATGAAATGAAATTTCTTGTTTATAAGAAATAAGGATAGAATGTATGATAAATAAATATTTTGTGACTTATTACACCTCCACTTCTACAGCATAAAAATATCACAGCAGTGCTTTTTCTTGTTGTTTGGGTTTGGGGTTTTGTTGTTTGGTTTTTTCATTGTTGTTGTTGGTGGCTTGTTTTTAAACAGTAGTGAACAATCACTGTTTTACACCTAGGGTTCAAAAGGAAGTCAAGGTAACAGGTCCTTTTGCTTCAGCCCAGAATTCTTTAACTCCATTTTTTTGGCTGATATTTCAAACAATGGGATTATGAACTCTTAGAATCTTAATACTGCCTGCTACAGGGACATTATCAAAGTATTCAGTACAGTGTGCTAAGCTGTCATCAGGTCATAACTAACTATTGTCTGTCACTGTTCTACTGACCTTTAGCAAGTTGGATCAAACAACCTAGAGCTAGGAGCTTCCATTATCTTAGAAGCAATCCTTTGCAAAAATCTAATAGATGAAACACTAACAAAAAATAAACCCACAACAAAAAACAACCCTACTCTTGGCCAACATCAAAATTTGGGCTGAATTCCTCGTAAATTCACAGGTAAACATCAAACAATACTTGGCAGGAAACATTTTTTAAGTACCTAAAATTAACATTCTGTATCATCTCTTGCTGCTGAATTCTTTATTTTCTGGACAAAATTGCCTTCCTTGCTGTTGTATACTTTAGTCAATAGGTAGCAATGCCTACTCTATTACATTTCTTCCATGGACATTTGTGATGTTATCTATTCTCTATCACTTTACTTTAGTCTTCAATAAAGTATTTCCATTACATTTGGCACAAAAAAAACCCCAACCAACCAAACAAAAAACCCAATCAATCCAACACTCATCCTGTCTTAAAAAAAAGCCTGCATGACATTAACATAGTCTATTTTTAAAGACTCCTTTTAGCACCATTTACCACCAGTAAATCTGGCGTTTGGACCTTATCTTAACCTCCTTCCCCAAATTCTAACTAGATTTCACCCCGCTTGTTTGAAATGGAGATAATTTTGGTAGGAATGCTTCAGTCTGCTATCTTTGCTTTAATACATAGACAATTTTGAAAGAAAATTCCCTATTTAGTCTGAGGAAAGAGTCAGCCATGATTATACTGCATTATAAATACTTTTCAGAGGTACTAACTACTAAATAATTAACTGATTTTCAGAAGCTAGCCAATCCACAAATAATACAATGAAACTTTTACAGAAGGGAGTTTTAAGTGACAAGTGGGGTTCTTTTGCTCCTTTTTCACACTGCTCATGATGTACATAAATATCTCCCCACTCCTTTGACACTAATTTAACACTGATATGTTGCTTTTAAGAGTTTACTTCAGCAAGACTTATATTTTTCAAGTATAGAGCCTTAAATAACATCAAAGATTTACCCAGCCTCTTTTCTAACAGTGGCTAATAGAGAATGATATGAAGAAGAATGTTTTTTCCTTTCATCTGGTAATGGAAAGCTGGTCTTGCAGCTCTATCAATGCATACTGAAGGGACTTTCTAAACAAGAAACTACAAACTACACTGTTTATTAAATTGAAAACCATACAGTGAAATAATAAAAGCAGAACAGAGCTTGGCTTTTCCTGGTAAGTGACTTTAATAGCCAGATCCCCCTGAAGAATGATCAGTAGAACAGGGAAGATCTTGAAAATGTATTGGTTTCAGAAAAAATTCTCCATTCCAAGATCAATGAAGGCAAGCAGAGTTACCACATTCAGACTTAGCTGCCCAGATTTCTGTCAGTGCCAGTTTAAGCATTTACTAAACCCTGGTTGCTTGCTTCAGTCTGTGTTGTTCCTCCACCTGTGTTTCAGAGCTACATGTAGGACTGCATAGGGATTTGATTTGGATTAATAACAATAATTTTGGTAAAGTTAATTTAAAAATCAAAATCAGTGTCCTGATTCCAGTAACAGCTCTAAGGCTTCTCAGCTGGTGAAGACCACAACTGAAAATATGTAGTCGTAAACAGTAACACCTTTCAACATCTGTTACAAAAGCAAGCAAACAAACAAAAAGCTATGGAAAATTGTTATGCAGAGCAATTTTTTACATATTAGCTCTGCATTACATCACCAATACATTTTGCTACTGTGACAGAATGGCAAAGGAAGATTTTAGCAAGGTGTATGGGATTCTGGCGGTGAAGGAACCTCATCTCAAGGTCAAGTCAGTCCTGCCTGATACAGTTCTTCCTGCTGCTCTGGACTAGCCAAAGTAAGGATGGCCAGAACAGAAGCTACCAAGCAACACCATAATATGTGTATACAAATCAAGCCCTTAGGAACAGAGAAAGTTGAAAAATAAGTGTGTACATGTAGAATAGGAAATTGGTACTGAATGGCAACTATTAAAATAATAGAATGACTTTGCAAAACAGTGGTTAGTATTGATTTTCAGAACTGTCATTCATATATATAGGAAATAATTGTTTTGCTTCTTTCATGAAGCACAAGTTTTCAGAAAATATCTGTGACCATTTTGGGGCATTACGTTTTAATAAGAATATATACAGCTAGGAGAAAGTGCAGAGTATACAATTATAAGCAGTTTTGAAAGAAATATTGTGAGAAAGATTAAAAAAATCAGGTTAGTTTTAGAGGGAAAAAATGACAGAGAGAAGGTAAAGGCGGTATACAGAACAGTCTTCAAGTAAAATTTCTGCAAAGAAGAGAATATAAAAGTATTATTGTACCCTTAATGACTAATGAGATCATGATTGATTATAAATAAGAGCACTTTAAATTAGATGTTGTGGAAAAAATATCACATTTGAAAAGAAAAACATTTAATACATTAAGAAATCCTTACTATTGAAGTTCTAGGCACATTATGACTATTTCAGAACAGTAAAATTGATTAGGTGTTCTTTCCAGATTTTTTTCAACTTTAAAATTCTAAGTTTCTCCTCACCCCCCCCCAGAAACTCTATTTTCTAATTCTGTGTTCTACCTGCTACCTCAGTCATTCCATCTTCAGTTCTCAAATGCTCCTGAGCAGAACATGCTATGACAGCTGGGAACACAGACTGCTAATGAGGTATTCTAATAAGTGCCATTATTTAAAAAAACAAGAGGTGCATCTTGTTTGCTCCTTACTTCCATTTGTATTAAAGAAGATCAAAAAACTACAAAAAAGCCAGTGGTCTTGAATGTGATATGCCACTAACAATGAAAAATTAGTAAGTTTAGAATTCTGGTTCCCATAACAACCATGTGATACTGCAGAGACAAAATCAGTTTATTGAGTGCTGAAGCTTCCTAAATCTCTAAGTGCTACTAAACACCCATAGTCTCAAGGGAGAAACTGGACTTCAGTTCTTAAAACTTCCCAACGAAATATGTCACAGATATAACATTAAGTCAACTGAAAAGGCTAGAGGGAGAAAATGGTCCTTACTGAAAAGGTACAGAGCAAATCGGAAAAATCTTTTTAATTAAAAGGTTACATACAATTACACTGTATAGCTACAAGTCTTAATGCATCATCTCAATTCATGGCTTCTGATAATAACAACAGTTTGCCTTTGGCTGTGGCAAATAAAATACTTGTATTTGTGTTAAGAATAAAATCTTCTCCTAACTGTATTTTACCATCAGCACGTAATATTGATTGTCTACCTCCATCTCACAATATACCCACATTTTGAAATGACAACACATTATAATGATATAGTTTCCATAACTGTGGTTAATAAAACAATATATGAAAAGGCTAAAAGATGGATAACACAATAGAATCTAGTCCTATTTGCTTGAGACCATAGGTACATCTTTTCCTAAAAGATAAAGAAGAAGGGGAAAAAAACATAGGAAAACCTAAACAAAACTGAACCAGCCTTCATGTCTTCCTCCAGTTATCCTTACAGTGGAGAAAGGCAAAAAGCATGCAGTAAAGACACCTGCAGATGTGTCTATCTAATTAGTCATATTTCCATATAAAAGCATGTAGACAAAAAACTATTGCTTCACCAGGTTCTAGTGTGTAAAGAACATGTAGCCAAAGAGCTTCAAAGGTAAAAAAGGAATCACACTAAAGTGGTCATGCACAGGCATACATAAATGTAAATTATAAACGTTGCTATGGAGCTATCCTGGATTGAAGATAATTTGTAATGTGCTGTATAAAACCTTTCCGAGAAGGAACAGCTTTGCCTAGCAACTTAATATGTGCTACCCTCACAAGTGGCACAGACAGATCACAACCACCCTTAAAAAGAGGACCTGGAAATGAATACTGTACTTCCATCATACATCAGGAGATAACCTGAACAAAAGCATGCAAGGTGTTACATGATGGGGAACTTCCATCTGAAAATTTAGCCCTCAATGCTTCTGGATGACTACCACTTTTGCAAAACTATAAAACTTGTCAGACATCTTAGTTCTGTGCAAGTATCCCGCATGTCAAATTGGTGCTATAAAAATAGCTGAGATCTGTTCTGATAGAATTTTCTTGAAAAATTATACATATCACCAGGAAAGTGTTTTCTCACTTAAACTATTTTTTTAGGTACAACTGCTGTTCAAAAGCTGTTCATACAAGCAATGTAGTTCACATAGTATCAAAACTTTAGTCAATAAGTTTTATTCTCCTCTAACCTTTAAAAAAAAATAAATTATTTTTTCTGCCTGCAATTTTTCTGGCATAATTTACATAGGTATGACAAGTTCAGAAACTGAGATATTATCATAGAATCCTTTAGGTTGGCAAAGACCTTTAAGATCATCAAGTCTAACTGCTAACCTAACACTGCCAAGTCCATCACTAAACCATGTCCCTAAGTGCCACTACTACATGTCTTTTATATACCTCCAGGGATGGTGACTCAACCACTACCCTGGGCAGCCTGTTCTAATGCTTGACAACCCATTCAGTGAAGAAATTTTTCATAATATCTAATCTAAGCCTTCACTGGTGCAACTTAAGACCAACTTCTCTTGCTCTACTGCTTGTTACTTGGGAAAAGAGACTGACACTCACCTTGCTACAACCTCCTTTCAGGTAGTTGTAGAGATTGATTGTTGATTCCATTGAAGTAACATCTACTTGAGAAGAATCATGATTTTATCCATTGCTATTTAGTTAACCCATTCACATCTTCTCATTTGGTGATCCTTATTTCTTTTTCACACTGCTTATTTTTGTGAGTGACAACACTAGAACTGTATCTAGTATTAAAATTAACAACTTTCTTGAATGGACTGTGTTTTGTATTTCACAGTGAAACTGCAGTTGCAGTATAATTTAGGAAGGATTAAACATAATGGCACTAACAGCCCCGCCCTCTTAGAGGAAAGTTGCCATGTGTGATGAGATGATCAGCTGTTTCAAACAAATAATCCGACTAAACATAAACACAGCTAAATCAATTTCCTCTTGAATAGGTAACTCCAATTTCATAAGAAGGCATGCTGGCACAGTATTTTAGGCATGCACTGTAGGGTGAGGGCAGGACTCCAGTAGTTTAAGCTCAGCTGGCAGTTCAGGTTTTTGTTTGGTTTTTTTGTTTGTTTGTTTATTTCTTTGGTTGGTTGGTTGGGGTTTTGGTTTTTTCTTATAACAGGAGATATATATTCATTTAATAAAACTGGTAGGTTTTCATTATATCTTAATATTAAAATCCAAACTAAGTACACATAGGTAGTTGTGGCCCTTAACTACTTAGGAAACCTAACAAAGCAGTATCTTGAAGTTTCTCCTTTGCTGGTTATTTCATAAAGACAGGTAATTTCCCCTATAATTTCTAAACAGTCTTCACACTGTGAAGGATTATAAAGTCAGCAAAGATTATTATTATGTTATCATTATATTTCATTATCAACCTTTATATTCTTTGTCTTGAAAATTTTAGTAATCCCATCCTATAATCAAATCTGTAGTATAATAGCAAAGACAACCCACTGCCCAAGATGTTATTCTAATGATTAGAAACGTTAATTTATGACATAGCTGTCCTACTTCATTGTAATATAGCAGCTACACAGAAAGAAACTTCAAAAACTAGCAACAAACAAAAAACCCAAGGCATTAATAAGAATGTAAAAATGAATACCAGCAGGCCACATTTTACATGAAGGTGCAATGGACGCAAAGAAAATAGAGGACAATCCTAATCAGCAAAAGTTATAAACTGTCACTACTAAGCAGTGTAAGTGAACCCATCCAATTTATACAATTTGCTAGCCTCATTTACCTCATAGAAATTATCACAATCTCACCGATGCTCTAGTGTGCTACAGGATATATAATCCTCTGCCTTCCCTTGAGTCTTGCTAAATAAGCAAATTATATTGATTGTTGTCTTAATGGAAAGTACCAACGCAAAGTCCTTAAGGCCTTTCATCTTGTGGAAAAAGAGAGAAATGGTCTATAAAGCCCTTTTGGTTTTGTTTTTAATTGAAAATAAGTATTTTACCATAAGTTTAAAAAAACCCAAACCCAACATGCTTTTCACTCATGTAATTCAATCCCCTTTCCAACACGAAGGAAATAAGCTGTGTTACTTTAGCCATTATTCAGAGAGGTGACTGCAGCAAACAGCCTCTTTGTGGTAGTGGCAAGTTTAGCTTCAACTAGAATTACATAACGGGTTTTTTTTTTCCTTGTCAAATCAAGATAGCTATAAAATTTCACAAACCTACTTGTTGAGAAATTGTGTGGTAACCAGTGTCTAAAATATTTGATATGGAACTGTTTTTTTCACTTCTCAGTCAGGCAGACAGATGGGGATTGAACAAGTAACCCTATTTACTCATGAAGTTTTTCTAACTACAATTTTTCACATTTCATGAGCTGTGAGACTCAGAACTTTAGAACTAGAGTTCTTCAGAAAGTCAATCCTGAAAGAGCAATTGGAGTAAAAAGTCTTAATATTGTAAAGTAATAGGCAGGAAGCTAAAGCAAGAAAATGAAAAACAGTAACAAGATCTTGCAGACAGTGTGAGACAGAACTGTCAGACCAGTAGTGACCTGACTCTTCTCCCTTTCTGCTTTTTATTGTATATTTAATTACTGTTCAGAACTCATAGTCCCAAAAAATTAATAAGCAATACATTTCAATCAGCTTTTACACAGCTCAGACTGGAATACATTCATTTTTCAACTTATTTTAATGCAAGCAGAAATAAAACAGAAAAACATCTAGCTAGTGGAATAAAAGAAACCTGACTTTCTTTCTCAGTAAGTGTTTCAATCCTATATTCCACATCCAGATTAATTTTTGCTGATTTTAAGCTCACCTGGACCTGAAATCCCTAGCAATAAATATAAAACCCTCACTTAAAAGATGACAAGATTCTGTGCTACTCATTTTCACTTTTAGCTAAGCAGAAGAGAACAATGAACTGGCAGATAAAATCAGATACAACTAAATTACCCAAAAATCTTATCTTCCCACCTAGAAAACCCAAAAGAGAACAAACATGTACTTCTTCTTTAGGAGGTTACAATGAGCCACCCTTGCTACTGCTGCCCAATGAAAAAACTGAATATTGGCCTCAGCTGCTTCCTTCTACAGAGGCAGGAAGAGTGCTGCAGCCCCAGGCTCTGGTGCACCCAACAGGATGTCTGTACAAAAAGAAAAAAACGATGGCAGCAGGTTGCTTTCAGACCAGCTTAGCTGTCTCACTTGATTTCAGTATTACTGTTACAGTCTCACAGTCAATTTCACCTGCATAAACTGACAATAAGGCCAAATATACCCTTCCCACTGATCACCTCTTCCTTCTTACTTGCTCTCACTTCTTTTGATGAGGCGTAAGAGTTAATGAGGCCATCAAACACAAAAGAATAGGAAATGTCCTTATGAAATCTTGTGCTGACACAAAATGGGGAACGAGCAGTCAGCAACAGGTTTGCAGTCAGGGATTAGAGATGCTGCCGGCTGAAAATGACTGAAACTAGAGTCTGAGGGAGCATCCAGCTAGTAGAAAGATGTGCCATATGCTCATAGATACTTCTGTATAGGCTTGTGCAGTACTCAAAGCTGTAGAGTTGTGTTAACATCTCTCATGGTCAAGCTAGTAATCGCCTCTGATAGAGGTAATTGGTACAGGTCTCTGGCATCAGGCTAGCTCACACAACTGCATTTGTCACTTGGAGATAAACTAAGAGTTTAGCAGAAGAGATATCATTTTTCCTTATGAAGAAGATAGGAGACAGGAATGGGGGTATGAAACACTTAACTATACTTGATGGCAGGATTGGCACAAATGAGCATGGGTAAGTTTGGTTTAGTAACAGACAAAGGAGTTTTTGCATCAGCTTCCCATCAGAAAGAGCAAGTCTAAAAAGCTTATTTTTAATTTGAAAATCATTCAGTTTATTAAAACTATTTACCATTTGGTAGCTAAAGACTTCAGAAGGTTTTCTCCACTTATGTGTTCCCGTAATCCACTAGTCCTTGGCTGCCAGCACAAAAGTGTTCAGCTAATAGCCAGGAAAATAAATGCCACAAGTGTAATACAACTATAAGTAAGTAAAAAGGGAAGACTTAAATAGCTACCCACTGAAAACAGGTACACACAAATCTAGTCTTTTGATCAGATTTGAATATAGAAAATGGCACTAAACTAAGTGTTTGGTATAAATAAACTAATTCTTTCTACACAGATTTTTTGCAGCATTTCAGCAAAAGTCCTCCTAAAGAAAGTGTGCATTTTGCTAAGATACGAAGAAACACAAAAAAGACCATATTAGAAAAGAAGCACTGGTGCCCTCCAAAACGAAAAGAAACAAACAAAACTCCTGTTATTCATGTACTTGGGCCAATTGTGTTACGCCTGCCAGAGGCTATGAAATAGAAAGATTCCTAACTACTGAAAAGAGACTCCTCGTGAGTCTCCAGTTCTCACTGGAAGGTAGAAAAGGTAGCCTTGACAAAGATAAGCATGCACATGACAGCATTTTTTTTTGAAAGACACAGCCAGATAGATAGATAGCTATCGTGAGACTGACACAAATAGACACCATTATCCAGATAGTAAGCTGCATATGGTATTTATTCATGTTTGCTTTTTTCCTCTGGATTTTCAAATAAACTTTTTGCATGAAGGTACTTTTTGCAAGATGTGTCTGAGGTGGTCTAGATTCACTTTTGACAAAGGGAAAATGAGAAAGAGGATGATCTTTGAGCCACACCAGTCCAAAGCACAACCTCGGGCAGTATCTTTCCAATCAGTCTTTCCAGCCATCACTGGGAGGAAGCTTAGGAAAAATTAGTCAGTCTGAGCAAGGCAAAAGGGAACAAGAAGCACAAGGACCTTGGTGACATTTCTCCTTGTGTTCCTGAGAGAGTTCTCTTTTGGAAAAGAATGATACTACACAACAGAGAACTGCCTTAATCACCAAAAAAGTTAAATTTACAGTGTGTCAATTTGCCCAAAGCATCCTGTGTAGAGAAGCAAAGTTCTCCCCTCCCTGTGAAGTGCCATACACATGCATCAACCTCCTGCACAAGTAGATGTTATGCTGTTCCTTGGCAACACTGGGACACACTTAAGTCTTAACCACCTGACGTTGACATCCCTCAAGGGAAGCTTTCAGGTCTGTCTCCATAGTTGCACTGTTCTGTTCAGACTCACTCTGCATCATGAAGAAAGAACAGAAATTTTGAAAAAGTACATCTGAAGCACACAATGGGGAAAAGCTAAATTACAATAAACTTCTGATGACCTGATAACAGAAAGGCATATAATAATTTGTTCTCACATTTAGCTTTTATTAAACTCAGTAAATTACATCCAAAGGGAAAAATCTTGGGGAAAATACTGTGCTTCCAGCTTGCGTTCCTATCTTATCTAAAGTTAATAAGAAAAACAATGAATAGGAACTACAGAGTGAAATCAGATATAGAATGAAGTCAGGGTATTGTGTACCAGCTTTCCCTGAACTGTAAGCAAGAAGATATTTCTAGCAGCAGCACTTTCAGTAGAAACATCACCAGACCATCTATTAAAAAATCAAGCTGTCTCTGAAGAATCACTCCTTGAAACATATAGGCTGAAGAGCAGGAAACATGAAATTTAAATAAGCCATCAGTTAAACTGGTGCAGAAGGAAAACAGATTTCCCTTGAATGAACAGAAATACATTGCTTTAGAAAGTCAATTTTACTGTCTTTTTCCTTGACATAACATCTCTATTGCCAGAAACTACCTGATTTATTAGTACTCTGTTACTTTATACCTCTGAAGAAGAACCGTCAAAAGAAATGCGTGTTTTTCCAAAGGTGTCTCTCATCCTGGGGACACTAGAGTCAACCTCCCCAGAACTGCATAACATCAGTAAAATCTTTCAGAGTGCTGTTTCTCTGCTGCACTAAGGTAGCAATGTACCAAAATCAGCAGCACCCTGAAAGAAGGAGTATACACCAGAGCATGAAGTACATCTCAGAACAAGAAGTTCCTGTACCTACACTGTAGCTATCAGTGAGTAGGAGGGAGGAAAATCTCCACGAGCTAAAGAGCATCAGAGCACAATTGCTGTTCAAATGTGTGTCATAAGACGTGCTTGACAACTAATTGATGCTTATGGACTAAATGCATTAAAAGCTTTAGGTATTTCAGAAAGAATTCCTGTAGGGTAGTTAATTCTGTTTGCTGATTGTTTTTTGTTTTTTTTTTTTTTTGCTGAGGCCCAAATTATTATCTTCTGAGTAAGTATTATGTCCAAGATGTGAAAAAAGACAAGCACTTCCATTGCCACCTTGAGAAAGATAATCACTCATGCTTCTTATAGTTAATATTAATAAAACAGAACAAAGTACTCTTTTGTAATGGAACAGAAGTAAATAAATCTGTTTTGAAATACAGTTCTTTGATTTGCACAACCGTTAAACAGCTCTAGAAATAAGTAAGGATTATTACCCAAGCCACAACTCTCAGAAGCTTGAGACAGATCTGTACTTGATTACACACACTTAAGGATACACCAAAGATAGAAATGCACAGAAAAGGACCATTGAATACTCATGTTTCTACCTAACAGAAAACAAGAAGTACTTTAGGAAAGTAACTGATGACCCACAGAGATTACTCACAAAGCAGACACAATCCTTAAAATCTTTTTTTCTGATCTTTAATAGAATTCACACTTTCCAAGCTTAGAAACAGAGCAGTGTATATAAGAATGAATTATTATGCCTAGTCATATCTATCATATGACAATTCCTGAACACACCAGGTTCAAATTAATAGTAAATTGGAATTGTCACTTATTCCAGGACTCTATATATCACTATATCACTGGAAAGTAAGGTGCAACTAAATGTCTGCATCAGCAACAAAGATCTAATTGGAGTGTTAATACATCTAGCATTTAATCAGTTTGAAATAAGTTAAATTAACCAGCCATCAATAAAAATAATCTGTATAAGGTAATTCAAAACATCTTTGCACAGCTTGCAACATTTGTGCAGCTTCTTGTGACTTTTGACACAATAATCAGTTTCTGTGCTGAAGGTGTTTGGCAAAAAAGTGCTCAGAAGTACTAAAACACACCTTGTAAGCTTTATTGATGTTGATAACTGATGTACAAACTACCCACAGTTCTTTTTCCTTTCTCTAGTTTTGTTTGGTTTGTATAAGAGGAACCAGCAGGAACACAAACATTATGGAATTCCACTGATAACTACATCATCACTAATCATAACAATGTAAAACAAATTCTAATTCAAATTAGTAGTTTATCTGACATAGTAAAGCAGCAGAAGTTGCCAGTAAAGACTGAGCAATAATAAGTTTTGTTTCTATACATCTAGAAAGCAAGCAGATTAAAAAAGGAATGCACTATGATATGCAAATGTAATACTTTAAGAAATTCTCTCTTTCTTAACAGTAGTTAAGCCACTTCACACAAATTAAAGTTTTGAATCAAAGTTATAGTATATTAACCTGAAAGGAAATATTCACTAAAAAGCACTTCTAAATACAAGGCAGATGCTGCATTCAATGAAATACACAAATAAAACCAGTTCATACTGTCATGCATACCATGAAAGAAAAATCCCTGAAAAGGAGACAGGTGAGAGATTCCATGAATACAGCAGGGAGGGTACAGCAACACAAGTTAAGGAAATATATCAAGACAGTATATATGTGGATAGCAAAGGCAAATTAGTTTGAAAGCACAGAACTGGTAACACTGGAGAGCAACTGAGGTTAATGATGGCAAAACAAGAAGTGCTCTGCACATGTACCTGTAGAGAGATTGTTCAGTAACAGTTTCTTTATATATATATATATATATATATAAAGAAGATATTATCCTATATAATTACATTCATTAAAGTTTTAACTTGGGAAAAAATAGTCAGATTGGTTTTTCTTTCCTTCTGCAACAGGCACTTTTCAAGGAGAAACCCACCGATGACTAAACCATTTCTTTCAGAGAATGAGACCACAAATTATGAGTAATTGCACCATATCACCCCAGTTGCACTTGTAGCCTAATCCTTCTTTAAACTTTTCTTGGAAAACTTTTGAGTTTGTGTTGGGTTTTTTTTTTGGCAAGGTTCTGGTAACAGGGGGGCTACAGGGGTGGCTTCTCCAAGAAGCTGCTAGAAGCTTCCACCACATCAATAAAGCCAGTGCCAGCTGGCTCCCACACGGAACCACCACTGGCTGAAGCTGAGCCCATCAGCCACAGTGGCAGTGCATCTGGGATAACATCTTTAAGAAGGGGGGAAAACCTGCACAACAGCAGCTGGAGGAGAGGAGTGAAAATATGTGAGAGAACTCTGCAGACACTAACGACAGGGAAGAAGGAAGGGGAGGAGGGGGTCCAGGCACCAGAGCAGAGATTCCCCTGCAGCCCATGGTGAAGACCATGGTGAGGCAGGCTGTGCCCCCACAGCCCGTGGAGGTCCATGGTGGAGACATCCATGTGCAGCCCATGCAGGGCCCCACACCAGCGCCAGTGGATGGACCCAAAGGAGGCTGTGACCCAGTGGAGAGCCCCATGCTACAGCAGGCTCCTAGGTGGGACCAATGGGCCCATGGAAAAAGGAGCCCATACTGGAGCAGGTTTTCTGGGAGAACTTGTGACCCCGCAGGGGACCAATGCTGGAGCAGGGGAAGAGTGTGAAGATTCCTCCCCCTAAGGAGGAAGGAGTGGCTGAGACAACATGTGATGAACTGACTGCAACCCCTGCATTCCCTGTGCTCCTGTGCCACTTGGGGAGAGGTGGTAGAGAATCAGGAGTGAATTAAGCCTGGGAAGAAGGGGGGGGGGGGGGGGGGGGGGGGGAAGTTTGGTTTGTGGTTTTTTTAAGACTTGCTTTTATTTCTCCATATCCTACTCTGATCTAATTCATAATAAATTCAATTATTTTCCAATGTCAGATCTGTTTTGCCTATGATGGTAAGAGTGATCCCTCCCTCTCCTTACCTTTACCCATGAGCCTTTTGTTTGTTTTTCATTTATATTTTCTCTCCCTTGTCCTGCTACAGCACGTTTGGTGGGCACATCGCATCCAGCCAGGGTCAACCCACCACAGGTTTTTTACCTGTGCGTATGGTGAACATGAAGAACAGGTTGGGGTGCTGAGGAGTGCTGGGCTTTGCAGGAATTCTTCAGCCTGTTAAAAGTCTGCATACTCTACATACGTACCAGAAAATTTCATTCAATATGACTTCTTTAATGAAGTGGAAAAATGGCTGTCATACATTAGTACCAAACAAGGAAATAAAATTATGTAAGATACTTAGTGCAAACAACTATCTGAGTTTTTCAAAGATTTGAACAAACATAACAAGCAAATAAATGAGAAGAAATGAAAGAATGTAAGCCTATGAGTTTGGGAATTATCTGGTCTCAAAGGTAAGCTTAACTTTCTCTGCCTTCCCCTTAGGTAATTTTTTTTTTTCAGGTTATTAAGAGTGTGGATTATTACCTTTCCTCTAAATGACTTTGACAAATGAAGTGCTAAGATGTAAAGTACACATTGAACAACGCTTCAGGTTCTCACAAATACTGGCAAAGTCCTTCACACAGTCTGTTATACATGCTTATCCCTATTCTCTCACATCAAACCAATGTAGCATCTTTGTGTCAGTTAAGGATTTTTAATAATTGATAGCAATGGTTTACAAACTCTGCTAAAGATTCTATATATAATTGTCTAATTAAAATCTCTTACATGCATACTACAAATATGGCTATTTAGTATGAGCAATTAAGCAGGTCTTTGGTCTGCAACTCCTTGTCAACTCCTTGTCAGCAGGTGAATTTAGCCCCAGGGTACTTCAGTGTGACAGGAAATACACACAGAGAATGGCATAATCTTTCTTAGGTTACACGCAGAATAGAGGGAATTATACATAATCCTTCCTTCTTCAAATTAGGAGATAAATACATTGTAATAGTTTTCTGGGGAGGGTTGTGAGTTATTTCATGGCTGCTGGCAGCTAACAGTAACTTTTTAAAAGAGATTTTGATGGCTTTAGGTTGTGAAGGAGAAAATCTCATTAATAGGAACAGCAGAATTCTCATAGAGAAGTCACCTTAGTAAACAGTTGGTTTAAGGCACATAACAGTGCAAAAGGAAATAAAAAATCTTTATAGGAATGCTTTTATAACTGTGAGTTCATATATCAGAGTGCAAAATGATGCAGCCATTGTCAATAACTAACATTATCCAATGTTAGCCAACAATATATCTAATTATATTTTCTAAAGCGCTCCAAGATCTAGGCATTTTAACTACTTTTTAAAAGCAGGATTTTAAATACTGTTTGGGACTATAACACTGTAAGAAATTAAGACAATGAAGATTGTACATGAAAGATTTTGTAATTCAAATTCACTACAGAACTGAGAAAGCTGAAGTAGGCCTGCCTTTTCCATTGGGTCCACAGGAATTTAAAAATTATTTCACCAAAACACATTTATGCTAAATTAATGATCAGATTTTTTTGACTAGTGTCATAACGTCTTTTTCATGAGTATGACTAAAATTGACATTACGTATTACACACTTGAGTTTTTAATATTTGAATGCAAGGTTTAGAAACAGGCTTATCTTGTCTTATACAAAGTGTATTCACAGAAAAAATTGTGTGATTTGAGAGAACCAAACTGTATGTATGATTTGCCCAATTGATCAAAATTATTTGGGGTGGGAGGCACAAAGAATTCTTTGCTGTTGTTGTCTGGCACGTTTGCCATTGGACAAACAGTAATCTGTGCATGCAGTTGTACATAAACTTTAAATTAAATGAAAAGGAATTTTTTTCAGAATAAGAGAACAAATTACCAAAACCTTTATGAGCACCTTAACTGGAACAGATAACAATATAGCTGTACAAACAAGTCAAGTTTCTTCATGAAAAGACATTTGTGATATTCATGATATAAAAATATAAACTCAAGAAAAAAGATACTACAAAACACCTTTGTTCTATGGGCGGGGTTTTCATTAGTATCGTGTGGAGGTAGGATTTCTCCAAGAGGCCACAGGTAAAGACCTGTCATGACAAAGCAAATCCTGTAAGAAATCTGTTCATTGTTTAAGATTTGGTCTACCAATACTATGTGGAAATAGCGGTTTGGGTTTTGGGGTTGTTTTCTTTTTCTCCGCCCCCCCCCCCCCCCCCCCCCCCCAAGATTTTGAACAAGTTTAAAATTACTCATTCAGTTGATACTTTTAAAAATAGCCTAATGCTTCTGGGAAGATCTTGGAAAGGCCTCTATTGACAAGAGCTGGATAAAATTTAAAGCCTCTTCTGAAATCCTTCAACTTGTCCCTTCCCCTGGGAAGATTAATCCTGGCAACTTTTCATACTTTTGAAAAAATAGAAGTCATGGTCCAGGAATGTCAAGTCAGTGGGAAAAAAAATCAACCTGTGAATATACAGGTCACACATTTCATAACAGAAAGCACTGGAAGACAATCTATAGAGTAATCAAAAAAGGAACCTGTTACAACAGTAAAGTATTTCTCTGAACTCTACTATGACCTTTATAATAGTTAACATTTATTTGACCATAATGAGCAATACTGATATAAATTCCTAAATGTATCATATTTGCATTCCAAACCAATATGTCTTTATAAACATAAGTGTATAAATAGACAACTTCACATATCTACATGAAAAACAACAGGAAAAAGACAATTATCATTTAGAACAAACTCAGGATTTCTACCTGAGGCTGAGACTGGTTGCAAATTTTCTACTTGATAGTGCTCATTTCTTTGTGCAGCTTCCTTTTGTTCACATATACTTAAACCAGAGTTGACAGATACACAGGAAGTGCAGGGATAACAGGTAATTTACCAGACTTTGAAGCATCTCTTAACCCTGTAGTGTTAGGAGAGAATTCCAGGTGGATCCATTTTTATGACAGTCTGGAAAGCTTAGAGGTTCCTACAGCTTTTATGAGTAGTATAGCTATGGCAATTTGATTTAATACCCACCACTTGAAAGTACTCTATTGTATGCAGAAAAAATGGAGTTGTAAAGGTTGCCATGCTTGCATAAAATCATACAGAAATTCCAAAGCACAGCTACAAGTAGCAAGTTGATCTATTAAAGTCTCACATTTTGAATTGTAAATCACATGTTCAATATAGGAATTAAATATCTGACACTAAGGGTTCTTGATACTAAATATTACTGGCAGCAGGTATTTCTTGAAACTAAAACTGAAATCATACACTTCAACTGATAATTTAGTGTGCTAATCCAGCAAAGGCCTTCCATTAAATTAATATCAAGACATAAACCTAACATATACACCTATATATTCAATTAATTTTTTTTTTTCTTGCTTCCTTCTTTCTCCTTTCTTCCTCCTTTTATTGCTACTAAAGCAACTTATTAACTGTGGGAGAAGTATTACAATACAAAAGGAAGTTACTACAGGTTTAGTAAATTCAAGGGATATACATTTTTTTCTTGATGGGGATATACAAATTTGTTTTCATTTTAGCAGTATAGTCTAATATATAGTCCTACAGAGAAAAGAATACATAGGTCCCAGAGATGTCAGATTCAAAAAAGAAAACCAAAATTGAATACAATAAACCTAGAAAATGTTAAAGAAAATGTATATCAAAGGCTGAGTCCTATCTCTACGAAAAAGCAATTGGATAAATATTAGTTTGCTTTAAAATGTGTTCTTTCTTTGTTGGATAAATTACTGTGTTTTAAAATACAAACAAAAATACAGCTCAAACAGTTGGGTTCAAAGTCTGATGAACTCCAAGTACTCTACTTGTTGCTGGAGAAGAGAGAAATAAAAAAGCATGGATCTTTTTCCTTCTGAACATGCACAGGCCAGAACAAATACTGTCAAACATGCCAAGTTTCTCATCATCAGGAGTCAGACTTCAAAAATATAGAGCAGCAGCAGCATGAAAGAGATTTTACAGATCATTAATTGAATGGACTCTGTTAACATCATGCTTTTGCACAAAAGCAAATATATGCTTGGAGATATATATGAATATATAAAAATATTTACATATGTATAGTACGTTTGTATATAGAGAAGCATTGTCTGTAAAAGTTAAAAATAACTCTTCTGTTCTTAGCAGCCCTTCAAAAACTCATTTCAAGCACCTCGTTTTAGTGCTGAACTTCAAAGATAATGTGGACCAACTGGAAAACATAAGAAAGCAGCTACAATGAGTAGGGTACTAAATATGGTTGTGCAAGAGGAAGACTGAGCTGAAGCTGAGACATGACAGAGGTGAGACACAAGACACACCATTTTTCCAAAAAGGAAGAAGACACAGGACAATCCTTCATGCTCATTTTGGACAGCACTCACAGCAATTAACTTAGATGGGAAAAAAGATGGCAGCACAAAAAGTTTAATACCCTGTTGCTTATTTATCCTTACTGTTTCTGGCAGAAGAGACCTAAATACAGCTGAACCTGTCATAGAGCATGGGAAAAACAAGATATGTCCATATTTTTCTGAAATATTATAAAATTTCTGTTTCAATACGAAAATATTGTAACACCAAACATTGTGTGTGCAATATCTAAGGGGTATGTTGCAAGTAATTATAACTAAAAGCTGCATGTCCAGAGTATTCCCATTCCTTCCGCCATCTAGTTTTATTTGTTCTGACAAGCCAAAACTGCTCATATATGAACTGTACCTGTTTGCATTTACTATAGTACCTTCTAACAAATTATCTTTACAAAGACAGACTAAATCTTACACTTGCTGGCTTATTTCATTGGTATTACCCATATTAGAAAGTTCAAAAAGTTATATCACTGGTCATATTGAAAAAATAGACACTATACCAATTCCAAATATTTTGCGTGCCAGTAAAAGAACTAAAAAGAATCTGCATTCCAAGCATTCAAAGAATTATCTTATTCATAAAGAATACTTAAATAATTTCAAATGCTTTTCTAGATCAATTTTGGTCTTATGAATCAGTTGTTTTTGTAAAGACATTGAGTCATCAATGGATGCATTTAAAAAAACTAAGCAAATGGATGTGGAAAAGATTTCATCCTGTGAGATCACCAATAAAGCATTTGTAAAGCAATCTTTGCTATTTTAAAGTATAAATGTTATGTGATTTGCTTGAAAGCTATTTTTTCTATCCCACAGGATACAACATTCATACAAAAGTGACATAATTATAATGTAAAATCTGAAATTTCTGTTTTTATAATTTTCAAAATATCATAAATTGCAATGTACTTGTCAAATTACAGTACAGAAATTGCAGAACAGTGGTCCAATGTCTCAAGATTATTTGAAAGTATCCTAATATTTGCAGGTTTTAATCTTATTTAGCTATGATTCTTTTCTTGTTCCCTTGAAAAAAAGGATCTTTGCTAAATAATTTGTGTTGAACAGATTACATTTTGGATCTGTTCTACTAATTGAGCAATTTGAGGTAGGCAGTAGATAGCAAAGCTTAAAATTATCTGCTAGACAATAAGAGGTATGGACAATATGTGGAATAGAGCTGTACAATAACTCACGTGAGAAGGGAGCTCAGGTCTCTAATCTAAACTCCTGCTCACAGCAGGATCACTTCTGAGGTCAGACATCCAGTTGCTTTCTCCAACTGTGTCTTGAAAACCACCAGTGATGGAGGTTTTGGACTCCAATGATGTGCAGCCTCTCTGGGCAGCCTTTCCCACTGCTGTGCCATCCTCAGGTAGGAAAAGCTTTTCTTTATATCTAGCCTGAACATCTCCTGTCTCAGTTTATATCCATTGTTCCTCTTCCTCACACTAGGCACAGCTGTAAAGACCCTGTCCCTGTCTCCTCAGCCTCTCTGCAGTCACTGGGGGGGGGGGGGGGGGGGAGGAACTGGTGTTAGGTGCCTCCAAAGCTATGCCCAATCTAGGGTGAACCAGCCCTCATCCTCTCCCCACTAAGCAAGTGCTCCAACCTTGCACCATCCTGGGGGCTCTCTGCTAATCACCCTGAGGTTCATTGTTGTCTTTCTTGTATCAGGGTCCCAAAACTGGAGATGATATTGAGGTATTATGATAAGTCTGTTCTTGTATAGCAATTCTGTTACTAACACAATCAATGATTGTAATGCAGCTCATATAGAGAGTTTGTTATTTTTCCAAAAGAGTTATCTCTTCCTACACTATTATACACTAGCATCTTGTTTTCATGTAGTAGCTCTCCTTCTAGGTTAGACTGTTGTTCAGTCTGTAAAGATGAGAACAAGTTCTTTGTCACAGCTTTCCTACTGCCAAAATTATCAGAAAACCAGCATAATATTTTTCTTAAAAATAATATTTTAACAAATTATACACTCTACATATATGTTGCTAGAATATATGCAAAAGCACCAAGTGGTGAATATAATGAATCAAAATAAAAGAAATTAAGTAATTATTTTCTGAAATAGAAAATACCAAGATTTAGTTATACAAGACATTTATTAAGACTTGGGTTTTGTTTGGGTTTGGGGTTTTTTTAGGTTTTTGTTTGTTGGTTTCTTTCTTTCTTTCTTTCTTTTGCATTAACATAGAGGGGGGGAAATGGGGCGATCAGTGCTAGTATCTCACTGGGAATGTTATAGGCAGTCCTCTAAGTACTAAGTATTACATCATCATAGGAACTTCAAGTTTACACAAGTGAACAATGAAAAAACATGATGTGAAAAATGTTCCCCAACTGAGAATAAAATCCAGGCTTCTTAGGTTACTGCTTTACTTGCTATTCTGTGCCTGCACCCCAAGGTTAGTATGCTTGTAATTTTCCTTTTTCAACAATTATGATGCTTTATTTGAATTTCCTGTGTCAATGCAGTTGTTTCCCATGAGAACAGTTATTAAAGGCAATGAAATGACTCTATACGTTATATTCAAGTAGTCACCTCTACTGACAGAAGGTTTTTATAAAAACAAGGATTTCCTCTCTTAACATAAATGATTTATTGTCTTTTGAAAATGGGAGTTAATTAGAAAGGAAATTGCAAGTACAGCTATGCAAGAAGTAATGTCAATAATACAACTCAAAACAAATCTATGTGTTGAAACAAGCCTGATTTTGGTAAATAGTGTTAATTACAACTTGCTTTACTTTGTAAGTACTCAGAAGCTCTGTATTTGGTAAACAGAAAAGGTTGATTCTGTTTTGTCTTGTGTAAAGCACAGATAGGGCATTGGTTTATGTGAGTCCAAACCTGGTTCCAGTAGAAATATAATATCCCCTAGTGATGACATGAACTGTTAATCTCAGATAAGTATGCTTCATGTGAAAAAAAAGGGAAAAGGGAATACAAAATATTATTTTCAAATCTTTTTTTCCCAGATTGAATGCCTTCACTGAAGGCATGCATGCCAGAGTTACTGATGTTTGTAACAAAGGTGCATCCTCCTGACTACAGCATGCTTCTCCCAGGATGTCGACATTCTTCTTACTTTTTTTACCTTGTTTCTTAATTTAATAAAAGGAGTAAATGACTGACACTGTAGCTTCTTGGATCTTCACATTTCAATAGAAAATAGTCTTTATGGCAAGAAAATACACTAAACAAACCAAACCAACTTTGTAACTCCTACTTTTTATTCTGTTCTTTGTCACTGATATGCTGTATGACTAGCAAGGAAAAATCTTTTAAGGTACAGATTCCTCACTTTTCTTAAGGTTTTGCTTTGACCTTGTATTAAGACCTTATCATGGAAGCTCATATTATTGTATGGTAGGAAGCAAACTGTGAGAAATCATTTTAGAAGGGTTTATTTCCCTCTTAGTTACTGGTTAGGGAGAACTTCAAATAGTCCTCCACTTGTCATGTCTGATAAAACAGCTACAGTCTCAATATATATGTCACCCAAGAAAGAAATTCAAAGTTTCTTAATAATTTCCCTATGTAAAATAGTTTGTAAACTTTTTTTTTGTAAACTCTTTCTTCAACTGCTTTTAGTTTTGGGAAAACTACAGAAATAGACCAATCTCAGAGATGGGAATTTTTTAGTAAACTACATTTTGTCAGAGTATTTGTTGAGAGATCCTGTCACTAGGAACTGCTTAAAAAAGTACCTTTTAAAACTGAAGTTAAATATATACTTTTACTTGAACTTTCAATGAAACTTAGACCACAATCTAGAATCTTAGAATACAATCCGAGAATTCAACACATATTGTTGAAAGTTGGCATTAACTAGGATCACAAGATTTCTTTGTTTGTCTGACCAAAAAGAACTTTTATCCTTGCTTTTAGAGATGCAGATACATATATTTCTATGCATGTGTGATGTCTGTCCAGAAGCTGCTTAGGACTTTGAAACAATTTGGGAAAGCATAAGGATTAATTTATGACATTTCCTCCCCTGAAAATAAGAAGGTAGACAGATAGTCAGGAAGAGTTGAGAAACCTATAAGAAACAAAATAAAGATTATCTCCAGCAGTAACTCACATATGAAAGTAGCTACATAATGTCACATTATCTGGAAAGCCTTGAAAGCAACTTTCCCAGAGTGACAGAGCTGAGAAAACCTGAGAAAGACATCTTCACAGGCCCCTACTGCTATGCTTTTTGCAGATAAAATATGACTTGTAAAACAGGACCATAGTAAATAGTTTTTTACACTAAACTCTTCACTTTGACAGTGCCAGGCCTCTCTGGAAACCCTTAGACAGATAACCAAAAGTTTGCCTTTTCAGCTGACTTCCTCACAATGGTCCTCTTGAGAGCACCAGAAAAGAAGGGATGCTACTCTGTGGCTCTACACAACACCACATTTCCATTCCAGAAAGCCATTGTAGCTTCTCCCTGCAGCTTCTGTGGTCAAAAGGAGGTGAGTCACTGGAGAAAGGATACATCTGTTTGTCTTACACCTACTTTACACCTACTTATATCTTCCCTTTAGGAAGGCAAAAACAGCCCATGGAAGCCGAGGTGGTGAAAGCTTTTGTAGAAGCTAGTAAGTTTAAAACCGGAACTCTCTCTCTCTCAGTGTCTCAGACTTTGGTCTCAGGTTCTTCAGCAGTCTCTAGTCTTTTTTTAAACTAGCATCTTTGCTGTCACAGCTACACAAACTATTCATGTAACAATGTGAGAATTTTTTACATAAGAAGTTTAATAAACAGAAAACAAAATATGACTAAATACTCCATCATTTGAAGGCAAGATGTTGCTTTATGTGATTATTTATGCCTCTGACATTTTAGATCATATTTTAAAGAATCTCTCCAAATAAGTGTCTATGAAGCATATGTAGTCATGTGTAGGACTATCTGCAGCACACTGAAAATTTACTTGGTCAGTTTCCTTAGGGAAGACTCTCAATGTGTGTGATAAAGAGGGAACTATATGCTAATAAATCTTTCAAACATCCTGCTTGAAAATGTTTACCTAGTAGAGGCAAGATCTTCAGTTTTTCAGGTATTTTAAAATAACCTCCTCATGTTCTTCACACATAACTTGTTTCTAACAAGCTACAGTTTTTCTAGTGTTACAAAAGTGGAATACTTAAAAAAGGAAACAATAAACAAAAAACCAATGGAACCACAGAGTGATACAGTTACAAGGAACACAAGAAACCGGCTGAACATAAAACAGAGATTCTTCTTTTTTCTAACCAGATTTCACAATACAGACTGCTATAATATTGTCACTATAAATGATTCCTCTGTTAATTCTGCTCCATGATGTTTGCATGCCATGTTCAGACCCATCAAAATAAATTATATTTATTGGTCCATCAGAGTGCATCTTTAGATTGGCTTTGCTCTTATATGTAGGGTTATAATAAGTCACATTGCTAAATATCCTTCATCCTCAAGGCTTGTTGCAAGAAAGTCATGGTTAGAATAAGCTATCAATCATTACAGCTGGCTAATTGAATTATCTCAAGAGTTAATCTAAATAATTATCTGATTAAATATTTGCTTCAAGATTCAGGAGAGCAAAGCTTAAGATGTCAGATCTACAGTGTTAATATGTCTGTATTTCTTCTGCATCTTAATCGTACCATGAGATTAATATAATTTTAAACCTGAAATGTTACAGTAATCATCGAATTATAGAACTGTTTGGGTTGGAAGGGACCTTTACAGGTCATCTAGTCCAACCTCCCTGCAATGAGCAGACATCTTCAAATCCATCAGGTTGCTCAGAGCTCTGTCCAACCTGACCTTGAACGTTTCCAGGGATGGGGTACCTACCACCTCTCTTGGTAACCTGTGCCAGTGTATACCACCCTGAGTGTAAAAATTTTTTTCCTTCTCTCTATTCTAAATCTACCCTCTTTTAGTTTAAAACCATTACATCTTGTCCTATTGCAACAGGCCTGCTAAAAAGTTGGTCCCCATCTTTCTTATAAACCCCTTTTAAGTACTGAGAGGCAGCAATAAGGTCTGCCCAGAACATTCTTTTCAAGCTGAACAATCCCAGCTGTCTCAGCCTTTCTGCACAGGAGCGGTGTTCCATCCCTCTGATAATTTCTGTGGCCCTCCTCTGGACCTGCTCCAACAGGTCCATGTCTTTCCTGTGCTAAGGGCTTCAGAGCTGAATGCAGTATTCCAGGTGGGGTGTCACCAGGGCAGAGGGGCAGAGTCCCCTCCTTTGACCTGCTGGCTACTCACTCTTCTTTTGATGCACCCCGGAATACAGCTGGCTTTCTGGGCTGCAAGCACACGTTGTCAGCTTATGTCTAGCTTTTCATCCACCTGTACCCCCATGTCTTTATCCACTGAGGTGCTCTCAGTCCCTTCATCCCCCAGCCTATATTGATACTGGGGGTTGCCAGCTTAAGCTAAAAGGTAACATGTTTTCAGATCACTAAAAAATGCATATACATTTATCTTGTCTTTTAAAACAAATAATAAAGAATAAAAATTTGTGGACTCTCTTGTGAACTTGTAAAAAGCAGCAGTATTTTCTTGAAATATTTTCTGTAAAGCAAATATACACCTAGGTTTTTACACAGTGAATTTTAAACTCTTCTTGAAAACATGTGTTCTCTGATCTTCTAAAACAAAAGTCAGCCTTTTGCCAGCTTCCTCACCAATGATAGCTTCCTCTCAGAGCCAGTCAGGCATAATGATATTTTCAGGTAGTGACAGACTTAATTGACTGATATTGCAATTAAAACTGTTACAAGGTCCAACAGCAGGGTTTTAGAAGGGAGGGACTTTTGTATCCAGTGAATCTGAGCCTGTTACTTATTGAAAACTGCACAGGTAGGTACCCATAAATGACCAAAATATATTCTTTTAAGGAATTCATGCAAGATATATTCAGATTTATTCCTCATAACAACACATATCAATTCCTCTACTGAGGGTCAAGTGCAAGATTTTTCCAAGTAGCTGGTGTTACATTTCACTGGAGACTGTCCCAAGTGATTTTTCCAAATCAAATTACAACAACAAAAGAGAGAAAAGAAGACAACACACACAAAAGCAGTATTTTGGAAAATGGTAACAGGAAGGCTTTCTGTCATTACTTTAGAATGCAATTCTAAATAGTTATCCAGAGAAACTCCTGACAAAGCAGGAATCTGCAGCAGTTCAGTATCTTACATAAGGGGGGGGGACACACGACACATGAGACGGGACGGGATGGGACCCAAACCCTAAAGGACCTAAAATTACATGGACATGCAAAGTAAATTTAATGTTTTAATGCCTTAGAGTTATGTTTTGCTTGCTAATGCTCCAGGTAAAACTAATAGTGAGTCTAAATATTAGCTTTTTTTCTTAATACAAACTGTGCTAATTGTTCCATATGCATAGAAAAAGCTGATACCTTGACTATTAAAATTTCAACAGCCATTTATTACAGACCATCAGAATATGAATACAAAGGAGACAGCAGCAATAGAAATAATTTTGCAAGTTATACTTGACTAAGAATTTCTTAATTGTTAAATGGACATGTAGTGGGTAACAGGACCAAATGTATTGTGCTGCAGGCAAAAATTAGATTAATGCCATGGACAATGAACTATGGATGGACTTTTACAAAAAACAAAGAAGCCAGACTTAAAAGAATCTAACTGTAATTTGTTATCTTCCAGGGAATGCCAGCATGATATAAAAACTTGATTCTCAAACACCTCATGATGAAGTATTACATTCAAACTGGAAAGAAATGTTGTGCAATTGTTTACTTGCATAATCATAACATTGATTTTCTGATCATCCACAGCAGAATGGCAGATACTTAACCATGAATTATTAATATAAAGTGTTTGCAATATTAAACTATGCCACTCTAAATTTCCTTTTCAAAGTGTTAAAAAGGTGTTAAAGTATAAAAGAAGTGTGGTGGTGGTGTTGCTGTTATTATGATTATTATTATTATCATTCTAAAGGAGATTGGAAGAGAATGCCTGAACACATTCACACATTAACTGCCAAAACCCCACTTCAAGTATTTAAAGGCTATGTCATTTAAAAGTGTTACAATAGCCACATACAGGAATTTTTATTTTGATCATAACAGGTAGTCTAAGAATACCTATTTTATTAGTAATGCAATGTATTTTAAACATCATCATTGCAATCATCTGACAAACATGGAATACTGCATCACATCTGTAACACTGATCATTTCCTCCACTGATACAGCAGATGGAATGCTCTTCATATATGACATTAACATCTAGCTGCTAAAAATTATATTAATAATATCTAACAGTACAGATGCCTCATATTTAAATTCCACTCTTCAAAAACGATGGATAAGAGTCAGAAGGTAAAATTAAGGAAAAGGCTGTCAAGATTAACTATTTAAAACCAGAGCTGTTGTAATTTGTATCGTTGTCACTATCCTAAAGTTCTCTTCAAAGCCTTGGTATTACTTAATAACGGTACTTAACTCTCATCTTCTAATATATATGTAACTGGAAATTAACTAGAAATGAAAAAATAAAATATTTCAAGAAAATTAACTTACAGGCCACTGAGGAGCAGATTTTGCTCTTAAGTAGAACAGAACATCTACTAGAAAGTAATAAATTGGAATGAGTCTTTAATATCATGCTACTGTAGGATAAACCTAAACTTTTCAAGTTTTTTGTACAATAAACAGTTCAACTTACACAGAGATAAATTTAAGTTATACAAGGCTGACTGACAGGATATTCACAGTTTGCTGCTGTGGCTTTACAGGTACAGCTATGATTTGATTATTTCCTCTTAAACAAATCTATACTTCCCACCCCACCCCCCACCACCCCCAAATAAATACTATTTTAATCCTGGTTTACTTTTACTTTGTAAAAATGCTTTATAAAGAGCTGCACAACAAAAAAGAGAGAGACTGGAGGGTAGTGAAGTTGCATCTTTGATTTAAAGATTCTCAGCAGCTTTTACCTGCTGGATAGAATTATTCTCAAAAAATTAGAGGAAATCTTGCTCCAAACTTTTGGCTTTTAGGCTCACACTTAAACTTTTGTAGACAGATTGACTTTTTAGGAATATATACATAAACATTTAAGAAATTTTCAAGCTTCTGCACAATTTGGAAAGAATGGTGCTTTGACACCATGTACAGATTAGACACATTAGCAGACAAATGGGTAGAAATATTTTTCCTGCAGCTGGACATTTCAAGATCTTGTATTTTTCAGTAGCTAGTTAACACTTGTGGGGATCTTCTATTGCGTTTACTCAGCTACTTAACATTAAGCAGGAACAAGCATCTATCTATGCTGAATGTTTGCTGAGCCAGATCATCCAGTAAATTAAATTCGACAGAGTCCCCAACAGCTCAGCACCTGCTCCCATCAAGTGTAGCTCTTTCTAGATGTGACAGGTTCAGCCCAGCACCACCTGCACAGTTTGGCAA
The DNA here is from genome assembly GCF_023634085.1 of Falco cherrug. Classification (NCBI taxonomy): domain Eukaryota; kingdom Metazoa; phylum Chordata; class Aves; order Falconiformes; family Falconidae; genus Falco; species Falco cherrug. Next base: position 66,016,040 of record NC_073699.1, read on the forward strand.
TGCTGCTGATTGCCTCTCACTCAAAGTCATTCACCAGAAGCTCCTACCCACCCCTTGAGCACCTGTGGTGCAGCAACAGAGTAGGATGCAAGATAGAGATTTACAATGGCTGGACTTGAGGCCAGCTTTCAAGAAGACATACTACACCTATGAAAAGAGGGAGACCAGAGGGCAGTGAAGTTGCATCTTCGAGCACCAGAGACACTGACAGCATCTGTCTCCAGGGGCCATTCATTGACAATGGAGGGCAGTTTCAATCCCTGAGTCACTGACCAATTGCTTCCAAGTGACCCCATTCTGTGTCCTTGGTTCATTGTGTATTTCTAACTCTTAATAGTTCATTTTCTGTTACTGATTGTTGATAGGTGAGTGGATTTTTAAGAACAGCTAGAATTCAGCTTGCTTTTGCCTAATAAATCCACTTTCCCCTGCCCCCTGTCCTGCCCCTTCTCTTAGTGCTTCAGAAAAGCCCCTAGCCTAGATCTGACAATAATTCACTGAAATTGCCACTTTTTTTCCTTGAGAAGTTTACTTGTATAAGCAAATTTAACATGGCTACCCTGACATTTTATGCAATAGAAACATTATGAAATAGTGGAAATAATACTGTGAACTGGAGCAAAAATCCTTGAGAGAGTGTGAGGGAGGATGCAAGTACCAGAGGAAAATGTAAGTGGCTGAAAAGATATCTGAGCAACAAATACAGTTAAAAAATAAGAGTTTAAAAAAACCCCAACCATACAACCACATATGGGAGAAATGCCCAAAACAACAGAAAAAGAAACAAGGTTGATAAATACTTAACCTTTTGACATTAAAAAGCGTGGGGGTGTGGGTGTGTGGAATAAACTAGCTGGTTTTATTAATCAATCAACAATTGCATATTTATATTCAGAAATGGCAAACTCAATGAGTATAAATTCAAAACTTTAACCTATAGCTGTAAGCACTGAATTAGTTTCATGAACCTCAAAATTTCTGAAGAAAAAAGGACAAATACAGGAGGATCACTAGCTACTCAAGTTATTTGCTCTGCTGTCTCCTGTTGGCAATTATCCCTCCACTGTGTCCACTGGTCCAACAGAAGCAGAGAAGGGACCAGGCTGGGGAAATATGCTGTGTGGTTAAGGTGAGTTAGGTGGAGTTGCCCTAGAGAGGTAGAAGTAGCTGCTGGTTATAGCTACACCTGTGAACTTGTGACAGCAACTCTGTTGCTGGTCATCTGTCTTAGATTTCCCGAAACACATCCACAGAACCACAGACTCACAGAATGGTTGTGTTTGGAATGGACCTCTGGAGATCATCTGGTCCAACCCCTGTGTTCAGGCAGGGACATCTAGAGCTGGTTGATCTGCTCCTGGACACGGGACTGTGTCCAGATAGCTTTTGAGTATTTCCAAGGATGGAGACTACACAGCGTCTCTGGGAAACCTGTCCCAGTGTTCAGCTACTGTCACAGTAAAAACATGTTTCCTGATGTTCAGATGGAACCTGCTGTGTTTGTTTGTGCCCGTTGCCTCTGGTCCTGTCACTGGGCAACACTGACAAGAGCCTGTTGCACTTTCCCTTCAGGCATTTATATACATTGAAAAAATTACTCCTGAGCCTTCTCTTCTCCAGGCTGGAGTCTCTGCTCTCGTATGAGAGATACTCTAGTTTGTTAATCATCTTATTCACCCGACTCTCTCCTGTAACTCCGTGTATCTCTCTTGTACTGGGGAGCCCAGAACTGGACACAGCAATCCAAATGGTACTGAGAGTGCACTGTGCCCCATTATTCAGAAAATTAATGAAAATTTTAAATAGGATTGGATCCAGTATTGACCCCTGGGGTACACTGCTGATTACTGGCCTCCAACTAGACTTCATGCCAGTGATCAATACCCTGAGAGCCCTGCTGTTTAGTCAGTTTTCAGTCCACCTCACAGTTTGCTCATCCAGCCCATACTTCAGCAGCTTCTCTGTGAGGGTTTTATCAAGGGACAGTATTGAAAGCTGTCCTGAAGTCTAGGTAGACAATATTCACTGCTCTCCCCTCTTCTACCAAGCCAGTCACTTTGTTGAGAAGTTTATCAGGTTGGTCAAGCATGACTTCCCATTGGTGAATCCATGCTGACTGCTCCTGGCCTTCACCTTCATATGCCTGGAAATGGTTTCCATGTTTACCAGCTCTGTCACCTTCCCAGGGACTGAGGGGAGGCTGACCAGTCTGTAATTCCATGAGTTCTCCTTCTGGCTCTTCTTGAAAATAGAAGTGATCTTTACCTTCCTCCAGTCTTCAGACACCTCTCCCATTCACCATGATCAAGAAAAGATTATCAAGAGTGGCCTTGCAATGACACCATCCAGCCCCTGCAGCACTTCTGTGTGCATCCCATCAGGTCCCATGGACTTATGTGTGTCCAGTTTGCTTACATATCTCCTGACCTGATCCTCTTCCATCAAGGTTTCACCTTTCTTGTTCCAGCCTTTCCCTTGACTTCTGGGGCCTGTGATCACTGAAGACCAGTCTTGCTGGTAAAGATTGGGATGAGGAAAGGATTCAGGACCTCAGCTTTTTCCATGTCCTGTGTCACCAGAACCCCTGCCACATTCAGCAGTGGCTCCAAATTTTCCCTAGCCTTCCTTTTGCCACTTAAGTACTTACAGAAGACCTTCTTATTCCAAGTAGGCTTTGGCTTTCCTAACTGCATTTCTGTATGTTCAGACATTATTTCTGTATTCCTCCCAGGTTACCTGTCCCTGCTTCTACCTGCCGCACATTTCCTTGTTATGTTTGAGTTTGGTCAGGACTTTTTTATTCATCCATGCAGGCTTTCTGTCATTTTTGCCTGAGTTTCTGCTCATTGGGATGGACCACTCTTGAGCTTGGAGGAGGTGATCCTTGAATATAACCTCTTTTCTTGTGTCTCTCTCCCCTGTGAGGCCTTCATTCTTCTCACTTCAAGGCTCTTGACAAACTGAGGTATTTCACTGGCCATAAGTACAGAGCCCACCTCTCTTTTACACATGTTCTTGCAGCACCTTCTTTCACTACAGAGGAGCCTGCATTCTCTGAGTACTCCATGTAACATACTCTTCCAGCTGAAGGCTTGAAGGTTGAAACCATTAATAAAACTTACGAAGATTCTTAAAAATGCAATTATTTGGAAAGAATTGAATTCACTTTAATAGTGATTTGTAAGGGCTACCTTTCCCTTTGATGGCCAGCAGTGTTGACAGGATAATGTACTTGCAGTGAGCTGTGCTGGGAAGAAGGAAAGACATTTGTATGCACAGCAGGGTCAAAGCTAGATCTGGGATGTCTTAGTAGTTGGAAGCCAGGGGAAGCTGTCTTAAAAAGCATCAATCCTTGTTGCAGTTTTTTGCAGCTTTACAATGTTTGAGTCAGGGAACTGAATGTTTAAATTTTAAACTGTGATTTAAATATACCGCTTTTTATTCAGATTACACATGCAAAGAGTCAGGAAATTATACTTTAAGATGGCCTATACTAGGAATATCTGAAATCAGTGACTCTTTAATGAAATTTAAGAAGAAACTTGCGTCCTACCAGGAATCAATATAGACTGTTTTAACAGAGAGATATCAATGGTTATTTTGGATGTTCTATAAAGAACAATATTGTTGAGCTATCTCACTAAATGTAACAGGAACAGAAGTGGCATACGAGTCCATTTTACTCCTGGAGGTTTCCTAAAAAATCACCCTATAAAAATTTCAAAAAATTTGTTCATTGTGAACTCAAATTATAATTTCTGTCCTACCTTTTTCTGAATTTCGGGGGTTTTACCTTTTCCCTAGGGGAGCTGAGGTAACATTTCATATCCAACACTTAAAACATGCCAATATGAAGGAGACAAGTGTTATTCCTTAAACTACATAATTAAATGCACTATTTCTTCTCTCCCTGCCAGCAGGAATCCCGATTTGCTTAAGTCATAAAATGGACAAAATTCACTTATTAAGCAGGTATTTTAAAAGTAGGCTAGGGCTTATTTATTCAAGGCACAGTAAACACTTTCCAGCATTCTTACAGTTTTTTCTTTCGCATTTATTAGCATAGTATCAAAGTCACTGACAGTTGCTGTCCTCTCTATTGCTCAGCAGTTAACTATCCCTTACTGGGTAAGGAGATGCTTATTAAAAGTGTCAAGGACAAATTGTCCCTCATCATTCTCTGTGGCTTTCAGATTATTCCATTGAAGTTTCTCCCATGGTATCCATTCCCATAGCCACCTCTTTTAAGAGTTTTCCAACCATACTTTTTAAGACAAGTGGTTTTCCCTCCTCTTTGCACTCAAGCAGCATTGGGGACTAATGTTACCAATGGCACAGAGACATTTAAAAATGTAATCACCATTGCAGATAGATGTTTCATTTACACAGGAACATGCTCAGCCAAAAAGGCGGTATAGATTGCAATCAGAGCTGTGATGGAGGCCAGTGGTTTGTTCGAAATGTCACCTGCATACAATTTCATCTATTTAAGAAACAAATTCAAGCTGAAACTGCAAGAAGTACGTCTGCAGAAAGACAAATGTCTGACAAATTCCAAATTTCTGTTCTTCACCAAAGAGAAGATAATTATTATTAGACACTGTGGCAACATTTCCTTCCTTCTGTCTTATGGCATTGTAAGAAATTGAAAACACCACTTTTCGTTGGAAAACATCACTAACCTCAGTTATCAGTGGTGCATGTAGAGCATTAGAGCAAGATTACAATATTGATGAGATGAGCAGTCATTCACATTAAGTAATCAGGAGTTTACTGTCTCTTATTCTCCTTTTCTTTTAAGAAGAGGAGAAAAATAAGCCTCAGATTTAAGATTCTGAAGTCAATCCTATCAACAGCTGTAAATATTTAACAAGCTATGCATCATGGACAAACTTGAAATATCTCTGGCTATTTGGCACTGCTGATACCAACTTTCCTGATCCACTATTATCTTAATAAGTGGGAAACTATTATTTTTCAAAGGAGACACACACATTTCTCTTCATCTATGGAATGACAAATAGTAGTATTACAGTCTTCCTTAGCAAAGAATATATTACTTCACTGTTAACGGTCACTTTAATGCAGAGTAGACTGTTTCAGAAGATTCAGTATTTCTTTCCCCCAGATGTTCTGCTGCTGGAGTTAATTCACCACTTTTATGATTATTTTGCCTAAAGAGCAGAGACTTCATCACAAAGTTTCTAATTATCTGTCAAGCAGAGCTTCCTTGAACACCAGCAGAAGACCATATGCTTAAGGGCAACTGTGTGTTCCACAAAACAACATCTAACTTTGTCATTTCCCACTAGCAGATAACCTCCGTATATGATGGTAATAGTAGACATGCTACCCTGACCTAAATGGTGGTTTCACCAGAAACCCCCTATGTTTTATGATCCAGAGGTCTTTGATTCAGTTTCCACACATAATTCCTCCAGGGTCTTAACATGCATTGGGCTGTTACTCTATTATAACAGATTTATGCATAGTTCAAACAGAGCATATGCAATCAAATGCATTTCAAACAAAGAAAAAAATAATCTATTTGCCTGGAATTACAACCTCAGCCAGAGCAAGCTCTCCCCATCCAGACGTTAGACAAGCTGATTTTGGTCCCTCAAGGCTGTCCATTGAAAGGAGTCCAAAGGCATCCGACTGCCTGCTGACCATTCCTTCACACTAAACCCTATTTTAAGTCACTGGCTGCTGTTTGTGTCCTAAAGCTGCCCTAGGCTTGAGCATAATTTTATCAGAGGAGTAGTGGAGCCAGGCTCTTCATGAGTGGTGTAGCCTGCATATTCTTGCACCATCTGACAAATTAACACTGTTGCTCCCTTGCCCTTTGCTATTTCTCCCTATAACCTTTCAGATGGACATTGCTTATATTTAGCTGGGATTACAGAAGAAGGTTCTCAGTTACTCAGTAAGAAAGAAATTATATGAAGAGGAATATATTTCTAGAAAAAGATCTGATAGTCACTAAAAATGAGTTTTCACAGTACATAGAGGAAGAAGGAAAGCTACAATATTATCATTTAGTAAATGGATATGCTATGCGAGTATGAATTACACTAATTATAATTAGCAAATAATTCATTACAGCATGGTTATTACAGTAAATATAAAACTCAATTAATAATAATATTTGGACACTACTAAGTGAAACCACTTTAGAAATTTGATTTAATTGTCCATAAATTTGTGTTTGTTCCATGAGAAACCAAGACACATACATCAATATTACTCTCAGAGCTGGAATAGAAATGAAAATAAAATGCCTCCTCCACGCAGCGGACAGAAGGTAGGAAGCTTTCAATTTACAGTCTCAAATTCTAAAAGAATAGAAAAATTAATAATTTCTTTCCAATATAACATACTACCATTATCTTTCATTATGAAATAAATAGAAGGTCTTAAAGTTTTTCTACCACTCACCGTTATTCAAGATTCTTGTTACCTTAAACCTGGCTACCTAGTCATTTTTTCCATCGCTTGGATTTCCCCATGTAGTTTTTCTAAAAGCACATACATACATATGTCACCAGCAGCAGACAGCTTCATAAATGATCCAGTTTAATTTTTTAGGTGCTTGGGTTGATTGACAGCTGAAGCTGAACCATCCATAAGAGTACTAAAAAAGCCAAAAAGAACAAAAAAACAAGTACACCTCAGACAACATGTACTGTATTTGGATGAAAGTAATAGCAAATAATCTCTTCTCTTCTAGAGGAGGCAACATGGAAAAATATAAATTTCTAATTTAGTAGGAAAGCTGAACACAAAGAACAGCCTTGAAAGGAAATGTCTACCTTCAGAGAACCCAGGACTGTACTTTTTATCATACTGCTTCAATTCCTCAGTCCTAACAAAAGTTAAACTGGTGGAGGGGTGGGAGCATTATTTTTGACTGAATAACATTAGTTCTCAAGAGACTAACACTAAGTTTACTTCGGTAAAAGTAGCTGGCCGAATTGGAGCAGATTTGTGGAATAAAGCAGTTGGTGCTGATGATACTTAGTCCACACCACACACATTTTGGGGGCTACTCTCTAGTTTAGTCCCATGAACTAAATTAATGTCTATGAGCTGCTGCAATACATTTTTCAGTTTAGTTCCATGTTGACAAATTCCATTTGCACTCTCCAAGACTACTCCAAGCTGCCAAGCTATAAACCAAAGAGAGTTAAGTGAAATTATCAGGATATCTAATCCACATGCACAACTCTGATCTGGACTAAGACACGAAGATACACTTCAAGCATTGATGACACATAAAATACAGAATACAAGAAAATAAATTACATTGGAAATGGGATAGATGGGATAGTAGCTAAAGCAGAGGTGGAAAAGGAAGGAAAACCACCTAGTATACAGTACAGAAAAGCAACATTGAGCAAATAAAATCTTTCCACTATTTAAACAAAGAGTTTCATTCTTTCTCTAAGTTTCTTTTAAATAATAATATCTTTGTGTTTAGCAAGGATATTTTATAGGATTTATAGATAACAACATGCATCAAAGCTTAAAGAGGTTGGGGGGAGGGTAAGGAAAAAAGAAACTGCAATCCAGAAACATGGAGAGTTTTTATTACAGCATACTTTTTTTTTTCTTATAGAATAGTTGTAATTGAAAGGATGATAGTGTGAAAAAGTGTCCTGAGCTGCATCTGGAACAGAAATGCATTAAACTGAGTTAATAAAGAACTAGGCAACCTTTTGCCAATTGCTTGCAGATAAGACAACGAAAAAAGAATCACAGCTGAGTATAAACTAACCAAGTCACCTTCTTCATTAGCCTACTGACAATGCTGTTAGAATGATAGACTTTGGCTTGTTTTACACCTACCTTCCATTGCTATAACTTAGTAATTCTAAGCTGCTGTTAACTCATGTAACCTTGTGGACTTCTGTGTTATTACAGTAATTTACATGACCTAAAGATCCTGTCTTTAGGATTTACTGTGTACCGTAACTCATATCTCTTGTGCATCTTCATTACAATCCCACTCTCAATATGGTACTTTTGGAGTGAAGTCCCTGACTCCTTCGACATATTAAATACTTAATTTTATCTTCCTGTTATCCTTTCCATATTTTGTCTTACAAAATATATATCATTCAAACCAAGTACTGAACATAAAGTATTACTTTCCTCTTAGGTAATCTTAATGATGATCTCAGCAAAGTTTGCGTATTGTTTTAAAAACACCAACAGGTACATAACACTAGGAGACTGGAAGTGCACTGTCTCCCTTTTACATACAGGCAGACATAAAGTACCCAAAATCCTATTTGCTTCAGAAGCAGAAGACAGTAAAACACAGGGCAGAACTACTTGAACTGACTGTGTGCAACTCAGTTTTGATCCAGAAGTACTCACAGGAATGTCAAGGTCCCTTCCAGCCTGCACTGTTCTAAGTATGGTTAATTATCTAAGCTAAAACATGCAAGCTATTGTACTTCTGCACTAAAAGTGGCAAGTTAAATCAGTAAATTCACTGTAACATAATTACTAATTTTGGTGCTTTTTTAGGACAAATAATATATGTCTATTGTCTTCAAGGTCTCAATTTCTTTGGGAAACAAAAATGGCAATTTTCACTTACCCTATTTTAAAGACTGTGACATTATACAAAAAAGATGACTGCAAGAAGGATGAAGAGGAATAAGAGGAATAAGGAAAGGAGAAGGAGGAGCAAGAGGAACAGAAGGAAAAGGAAGACAAGGAAAAGTAACACACCAATGACTAAATTAAATAGAATTACAAAATAATTTATGTTTAAAGGGATGTTTGGAGGTCATCTGGTCTAACTCTCAAAGCAGGATTTATTTCAAAGTTTGATCTAAATTCAAAGTTATATCATACTCATAAACTTAGGAGCAAAACAAGCACTACCTGACATAACTGTGCTACAGGATGTCATGAAGTAGTCTAGCTGTTATGATAACCTTCAGGAACATTGCAAAAAGAAAAAAAAACTTATGGTAGCTATATATATTAAAAAAAGAGAAACATTTACATACAATACCATAACTACTTTTAGAAATTCAAGGAATTATGTTTTTGTATTAGCAATAACATCAATTTGTCTATATCAGCTTCCAATCTCACCACCGTATTTAAAATTGCTATCAGTAAAATTTTCAGCATGACTTGAATTGACCTGCTGTCATTCCGCTTTTCATTTTATAATGCTTTTACAACTTGCAGGTGCTAACCTGCATTCTAGTGTAATGAATAGAGAGATATAAATAATCAAAGAACACTAAAAGGCAAGATACAGATACATGTTACAGTCATAGCTATGATGGAACTGGAAAATTTCACAAGATAGGTAGTTAAGAAAACATTACATAAATATCTGTGATTTATGGTACACTGAACGTATCACTGACAGGTATGGACTCTCGTTTTCATGTTAGCCTTCTGCATGTATGTATCATTTTCCTGATTGCTTAATTAAGATATTTCCAGATTTATTTCTTTGATTCTTCCATGTGTAAAGAATACAAGTGCACAACAGTGTAAGGCCAAACATTTTCTAGGCGTCATCCCTGAAAAACTACTTTTTAATTTAAGCTACACTTCAAGTTGAATGTAACTATATGAATCATAGCCTAGCAAAGAACTTTCCCAATAGAAAAACACCTCAGTTTAAAATGTATCAGTATATTGTAATGATTTCAAGGGAAAAACAAACAAACAAACAAACAAACAAACAAACAAACAAAAAAGACATGAAAAAAGGAAAAGAGAAAAAGTGAAAAGGAAAATGAAAAAGGAAAATATCTGAAATAACACAGCTTAGTGCATACAATCAACTATTTGTTTTCACTTACCACTTCCTTGTCGATTCATTCTGTTCCTTATTCAGTCTCTTGTATCTGACTAGTACAAAAAGAATGTATGCACAAGAAACTACAAGTCTGTGATGAGTACAATACATTTCTACAGTCTGTGTTTCACCATATGACTACTCGATCTGAAGTCTCACATCTCAAATTAGATTTACCAAAGAGGAAGTGAAATACAGCAAAAACTGTATATCATAGCTCTGTGGAGAGCATCTAATTTATTAAAGATCAACTTCTCCCTCCATATAATGAAACTTACAGCACCATTTCCCCCACAGTTCCTAGCAGGGTAGAAAGACATGCAGACAGGATGATTTATTTCTTCTCTTTTAATAAAGCCATGTAACATATCTTAATCAAAATAAATGGTGACAAGTTAATCCTAACAGTAAACACGGTAAGATAAGATTCATGGGATAAGTGACTTTAAGAAATTAAAGGCTAAAAGGTGTTTCCTCACTCTCATTTTTGCTTGTTCAGGTTAATTCTAATTAAGAAGAACCATTAATTACTATAGGTTTTGTAGCTGAAAGGTAACATTTGTCCGTGAATGTGTATGATAAGGTATCGTGCCTTGGCTAATGAATGCCTGATGAGGGCTCTTGGACTTGTATCTTGAAACACAGCCAAGTGATTAAAGCAATGTGATATAGAACAAACGTCTTTAAGGAACTGTACAGTGGAGTTCCACAAACACTAATATACTATCATGGGGTACTGAAAATGCCTTATATCTACTTTCTACTGCAGTTGTGAGGAATTCGGAATTTCTTGGAGGAATCAACTGGTTAAAAGAGCCCTCTATACTTCAGATGTGCTTTGGGTATATCCTGAACCATTTTAAAGTGGTAAAATCCTATGTCAAGAGGAGAACACAGTTAGGAAAGGCTACTGCAATCGAGATATCTTAGAACACTTCAAACAGTGCACAGGTGAGACTCAATTGTACGCAATATCCAATCAAACAGAGGTTTCTAGCACGGCCCTGTCATGTGATGTATACTCTGCCATCTAGAGACAGAAAGCTAGAAAGCACTTTTACGTTATCTAGTATATCCGCAGGTCAGGTCTAATGATAGATCTTTTCGATGCTGCTTTATCTTTTGTTTCTGGCCTTGCTGGATTTTGCTCTGTTTGGGCCAGCTGAAACGAAAAAGAAAGGACAAGATGAAAACAGCTTGCTCTGTGGCACTGCACAACACATCAGTGTGGCGCTTTTCTGCTGTTCACCTACGTTCTGCCTACACGGTGCTGCTCAGAGTAAAGTCGATGCAGGAAAAAAGAAGTGTAGGTACACCTCTTCATAGGCCTGTTGAATGGATGAGTGGATAGAAACACCACCACATGGACAAGATTTAAGCAGAGCGATGATTGCCTTAGGAGTTTATGCAGGAGTGAGAAGAGGTGGCTTGGAAGAAGATATTGATCACTGGTAGTGGTTTCTATGAACTATCTTTAGAAAACAAGTAGAAATTTGGTGTCTACAAAGAAATGATTCAAGTTAACTACATGCTGTATGAAAAAGTACATGCTTGCATTTGCTTTAAACCCATGACTTGAACACCTTCATTTGACACTTCTGGTTGTTGTACTCTGAGAAAAACTGTTGTCGTATAATATTCCCTATTCCACGTTTATTCAATTCAATATTTTACAGACTCCTGTCCTGTATCCCATGACTTTGTACAGAAGCATAGGAGCAAGCACACAAGAGAAGGTCCTTCCATCTTTTCTAGAAAATGTTTTCTTCCACAGTTGTAGCTATACTTTTCCTAGAGCACTGCAGAACAAAATAAGTTATCTATTCAGCTTCGACCAAGATGTTTTAATTTTCCAGATATTTCAGTCATATATATATATATATGGCCCTCACACATCAAGGCAAATATTAGAGTTCTTAAAAAGAGACTTTAAAAGGTCTCTTTTAAGCTTAGCAATAGTGTGGCCTATTACATACATGAATTTATATATATGTACTTCTATATGAAATATGCAAGTCATAACAATAGAAGAAATTAGGTTGCTAACAAAGAGAATGAATTTCTGGATTTTTGTCATATAATTTTTAGACCAGCTTTGGCAAATATAGCAACTGAAATATTGGGAATATTTCTGGCATATACAAGCAATGATATTTCTCAGAAAGCATTCCATAAAGGACATGTAATTCCCTAATCTTCTCATGTCAGGATCTTTAGAAAAGAATAATCTATAAGAAAATGTAATTTGACAGATAAGATGCTCCTAGCACATTTCTGAGGAGAAGGAGCATTGTTTTTTCTATAGCTAAAATTTCATACCAGAACTAAAAATTAAGTACAACACACACACATATATAAGGACTAATGGGCTTATATCACAGAACTAAACCCAGTATAGAGGTAAAACTAGTTTAAGTCTTTCAGGTGGTGACTTTGTGGGACAAACGTCAATATAACAGAACTTCCATAGCCTCTTACAACAAAAAGTAAGCCAGTGATACCTACGTGATTTTAAAACAGTGGGTCAGAGTGCACACTCATCAACACTACTGGACCTGCAGTTTCCAAACACTCAAGAAAATAACGTTTGTAGATAGGGCTTCAACTATGCAGCTTTTTTCAGTGTATACATTGGTTAACTGCTGGATCCATCACTGATAAGAGGTATTACTATATATTATAATATATATTATAATAAAGAACCAGTCTAGTATGCATTTAAATTCCTTTCTTTTCCTGAATATAAAGTAGTTAGAAAGGTCCAGTTTTGGATTTGTTTTGATTTAGTTTTGGTTTTAATCAACTCTTTTAATGTGGGGGAGATACACACAGGGGAAAACGTACTTCAAAACACTGGAACCAGATTCTCAAAATAACATCAGTGAAGTATTAATAACTTTACAAAGAATTAATAACTTTATTTACTGTCATAGACCAGAAGTTAGATACAATTGGCTCTATACATAATGCAGAATAATAGTCTGGAGGTCCCAAAAAGTGATAAGCTGGTTAGTACAGTGCACATGACCAAATTGTGTTCATGTAAGTTACTGGGTTTTGGTTTATATACCAAGCAAACCCCAAAATTATCAAAAATATATCCAGAGTTAAAACAGGAAAAGAAGCAAAGGACATGAGAGAGAAAATAGACCTTTGTATGAAGAAAAGACCTTTAGTGAAGAAAACTTCATTCTCGAAAGGGAATAATTATCTTTCCACTGTAAGAGCTCCCAGATATGGAGTCCTTACTCTTGCAATGATTCTAATATAGACACGTACTCAGTGGGTGATCTCTGTAGTACCAGTTCACAACCATTTCCTATGTAGTTTTCATAAATATGTACAGAAAGAAAACTTTGGCAGCCAAAGAACTGGTAGATAGATGGTATTCAGACTAAGTCCTATAGTGCATTCAGGTTTGATTTAATTAGCTTATCACCAAAATTTTAATTTGATCAGTGTGTCTTGTGATTTAATCATGATTATGAAGCTATAATGTGTCTTCATCCTTCATATTTAGATGAGGACAGAATCAAGGATGCAGAAACGGAACGTTAAATCCATTTGTATCTCTTTTTGGGTGATTTTCACTCCTTCCCTTTAAAAATTATATTTCCTTTTTGCATACTTTCTATTTTTCATTTGCATATGCATCATTTTTCTGTGTCTGAATTACAGTTTTCCTAAAACTTTTAATTTTGGAAGACTTACACGTTTTTAATGCTGTAGAGTACTATTAGGAAGGATACATAGAGCGTATTAAGATTACAAGCGCAATGAAGATTAAATAATATTAGATCAGAGAAGAATTCTTGATACTGCTTTATAAAACTGAAGAATTGCTATCTGCTTCCTTGGAAAGCCACCTTCTTTTTGGCAGAGTAATTTTATGTAGCTCAGTCTAATATTTTAGTGCATTTCCTCATTTTTTCTACTAAATTTATCTTTACCTTACTTTTAGAGCATTAAGAGAATTAGAAACCCCACAAAAAGAGGCGTAGAGATAGAAGTAACTTTTAAAAACCAATGCATATATGGCTGAGATCAAATGACCATGTAAAAGAAAAATAAATTATACTTTATTTTCTAAACAAGGATGGAGGATTTAGTTAATATTCTTGAAAGTGATGTATCTATTCATTTTCATTCAGGCCAGCAGAGAAAAAGATTTTGCTTGTTTTAAATTCAGTGACTGAGACCTTACTGAATAAGCCTGTTGTATAAAAATCCATTCACATAAGACTTGTTTCTGTGGGTACAGAACTGTTGTAAATAAGGATGTACATTAAGTATCATCAACTTCATACAGCTTTGCAGAAAGGCTTATAAGCATCATTAAAAGTCCATAATAGCTTTTTCGTTGTTTTGTTTCTCATGACCTCTACTTAAAAAGAAGTTTTATTCTCAGAGATGCAGCTAAAACAAGCTTAACAACCAGAAAGCTAACACAAGATCAGCATAGATCAGGTGTGGTCAGGAACTAGAAAGGGTACTTTCACAAGTCAGACCTCACCATATGTCATGTGAGACATCATATATAACAGACTGTGCAAATAAAAAAGTATGATACAGGCAGTATCTCCTGGTTTTAATTAGAGGGACTACACCTTAGGCTATCACACTAGAATGCAGTAACTTACTTGGATCTCTTTATTGAATACCATATGGTGTTATCAGAATATCAGATTGGTAAGTAAGGAGTAACCAGCACTGCTGGTGAATGAGAGTAATATACATTTATGTTATAGATGTCACCTGGCCAAATGAATGAAATAACCAGAACATTTCCAGGATGTCTCACTCCTCCACATGAAGTAAATAGCTGTAGAAATTTTTAATGTGTTTATTTCTAGATTTCTGGTATCTGTTATGTGGCAAAAAAGCTGCAACTTTATGAGGTAATAAAAAAAAGGTAATTTTATTTACTGTTTATTTTGATATAGTAAGAATTGTTAACTCTACATCTTCTGTCTGCTGTCATTAAATGCAAAATGTTTGATCAAGACTTTATGTTGAGCTTTGCAGAATAATAATATATTAAAACCTCTTTGCAATGAAATTTTAAAAACTTGCTCAACTTGCTACTCAGGACACTTACCTGTCCTATTGAAAAGAAATACCTTTCACTATGCTACATTTCACTTTGTTCTTTCTCAAAAATGAGGTCCTAGAGGTTACCACATAGATAGAGAACTTTCTTTTATGTGAATGAGAATTTCTGCACATGTTTGAAGGCAGAATTTTTCTCTGATAGTAAATATTTCTGCAGCAGAAAAAATAATCACATTCAGAGAGCAAAAAGGTTAGGTGAAGAAAAAGGACAAAAGTATTCTGTATTCTACTGTAGCACAGGAGTTTATAATTTTTGGTTTTAACCTCTTTGTCAAGATCCAAGACAAATAAATCTGCAAATTGGACAGATCCACAAAAGAATAAAAAAAATATCTACAGCTTACACTTTCTAT
Organism: Falco cherrug; assembly: GCF_023634085.1. Taxonomy (NCBI): domain Eukaryota; kingdom Metazoa; phylum Chordata; class Aves; order Falconiformes; family Falconidae; genus Falco; species Falco cherrug. Next base: position 66,031,343 of record NC_073699.1, read on the forward strand.
TGTTAAAAGAAGTATGAAATCACATCCAGCTAAAATGATCTGCAGAAGATGGTCTTCTTGAATTGTCCTGTTGCAGGATACAGTACCCATTGATGGCAGAAAAAACATTCAAATGTGTATTAACACACCATAACAATAACATAATTTTAAGAGGTATTGCCATAAATCTCTAAAGTTTTAAAATAAACAATTCACATAGTAAACCTCTCTCAGAAGGTTCTTCTGAATTTCTTATTATTTCTTCTTATTTCTTTTAGACAAAATGAAATCCAGTTATAAAATATATTCAAACAATTTAAAATGTTATTAACTTTTTTCTAAAACTTTCTGACAACAGATTCTACAAAGTATTTTTCAGCACAAAAATATGCGATATGAAAAGCTCTTCCTGAGACATAGTCTTCCTCTAAATCACAAAAAGTTACTGATGCATGATTTATTGGTTACAGTATAGTATCTCACCACTACAACTCTTTCTTATGAAGTACTTAGTCATTTTATTTTATGATTTCTACAGGCAAAGATAGGAAAGACTTAATATCCCCCTTGGGGAAAAAGAGGGAGAGAAACCTATATAAGCACAAAATAAAAATTACCTATCACAGTTCTTTATAGACTCTATATTGGTTGTGAAACCTAATTTGTGACTATGGAGCCAAAATATATTACTAATTGAACATTATTTTAGGTGAAGCTATAACTACTGTCTCTCAACAATGAGAACCTCCCAGTCAGTTCAGCAGATAAAAATATTGCTATGTCTATTACTAAACAGAAACAAAAGATTTATTCAATGGTGATTTTTCCCTATCTAGGATAACGCAGCATATATCCGTTCCCAAACATTTCTTACCTTCGCATCAGTGATGTCATACATGAGGAAAAAAATGATGCAGGTCTTCAGTGCTCAGAGCCCTAACTATAAAAAAAACTAGGATCAAGACCCTTATATAAACATAATTACAGCAAATAAAGATTTTGCTTATTTGAATGCAAGTGAGACTGGGCACCATAAAAATAAAAGAGTAGCTTTTCCAAGATTCTAAATAAGAAACATATGCTTATATTGACATTACATAGAAATTTTAATCATTAAATCTATGAATAGCTTAGTATAATAATAGAAATAGAAAAATAGCATTTATATGTGTGTAACTAAAATAGACTATTTCTATATTATAGTTGTGCTCAAGGTAGAACTATTTTACAAGTCCTATAGTTTCCTATCCTGTACCTGCATTAGGTCACCCATAGAAATAAAGGCTAGATGATCAGCAATGGCTGGAGGAACTGGATGCACATAGCTATTAGATTTTGAAAACTGTAGACCAAACCCCACTCCCTTCTCTACTGCAATGCTATTTAGCAAGTATCTCACATGAAGACTTTGACTTGCCATGCCCATACACTGCTTCAGAAAAAAACAACAAACCAACCAACCAAAAAGAAAACAAAAGAAAGAAACACACACCCAGCTCTGGTATACTATATTAGAATACAGAAATAAAATGACAGGAGGCACAATTTTAGATAGGAAAGTAAACGTACTTGAGTAAAGGAAGAAGTGTGAAACTCAACTATATACAGCAGTTTGCAATGAATACCTGATCCACCACTACAGCCTATTGTGTTGGTGTGGGGATGGGGGGGAGGGGTGGGGTTTGGGTGCTGCAATCACGTTTTGCTTGCATAGCACTAGATCTAGAGGAAGAACATCCTAATATGACAGTCATGTATTTTGATATAATGACAATGAATACTAGAACATTTGTTCTTTAATTCCTAGCAAAACATATGTCTAATGAATATGTTTTAAGGACCAGATGTGAGCAGAACAAACAACTCTTACAACAGCATTTAAAAAAAAATACACTGAAAGCAAATTTGATATATAAAGGGCTCTTTCTACAAGGAAATGCTGATTATTTCCATTTGCAATAATGCCAGATCATGCAGTTTTCTAATGATGATCGTCTCCCCTTTCATTTTATTCCCTAACATGTTGAAAATATTCCCAGCCTTTTAGAGTTAGTTACAAAGGCACATTTGGCAGACACACCATCTTTGATAGCATAATTTTTAATCTTCTTCTGTAACCCAAGAGAATCTTTTAATAAAGAGATTAAAGTATTGAATTTTTATTCTTCACACTCAAGAGGACAGTGTTTGACCCTGATGACTAATTGAAAGCTAAATTTTATTGCATTATACTGGACACTAATTAGACCAGTTGGAACATTTTTCTAGCAATGTAACATTCACCAAAAAAATCCTCAGTATTTAGAAAAAATAACTAGTAGAGTACAGAGAAAGGTACAAAGGAGAAAAAGAATGCCTTCTTAAAATCATCAGAAATGAAGTGGGAGACCATAAAAGAATTAGATTAAAAATAAAGAGGATTATAATTTAATTAAATTGGTTTGTTGTGGAGTTACAGCTCACCAGATATTTGTTTGGTTTTTAATATCCTGTTTTGAGATGAGAGTGTTTCAGCAGGAACACAAGTTGTTTACATAGATGATGCAAAATTGTGTCTTTGCAGTCAACAATGATTACTTGACTTGCAGCAGCATTAGCTATCATCCTCAGTCCTGAAGCATAGTCTTTTAATAAATGCAGTTTGATGTAAACTGACAATATCCACATAAATAAAGCTAAATTCTTGCACCGTGAGGCTGTGTAAATAAGTTAGACTGCTTTAATGAGATCCATGTTAAGATCTGTGTGAGACAGCAGTACTGATACTTACCCAGGGCATGGTAAACATTTTACAGTCAGTACTGCCTTATCTAGTAGTGTTTCTCTTTGTATGTGGGTTTCATTCATTTTGATTTTTTTTGACAGAGGACAACATCTGGCTGGGGGTGGGGGGAAAAGATACCGAAATAGTTCTTCCATTACACTTTTATTTCTTTAACCAACCCAACATTTCATGCACCATGCTGATAATGATGTGGCAGAATTCCTTGTATCTAAGACCAGACTTGCTCTTAGTTATTCGAGGAAGAGATTCCGTGGATGGTGTAAGCCATTTTAAAAGCATACTGTCATATATTCCCCCTGCAGCCCTAACAGTACCAGAAAGGAATATTCACTCCCATCGAATCAACAAGCTAATCTCATTAGATGGCCACATGATTACTAAAGCTGACACAGGAAAGTGAGAATTCATACCTGAAAGAGAGAGAGAGTGATGGGCTTGAGGACATGAAGGAGAGGGAGAAAGAAGTGTGAATACAAGAGTGAGCAATCCTTTACAGCAGCAATCCACTGATTTATCAGTATACACCAATCATGAAAAAGCAGAGCAAGGTACAAAGCTTCTATGCATTAGACAGTGGAAATATTGCTGATGTTTTCAGTCTTTCTCCTCTCCAGACATAAGGACAAGACCTTGTCATCACAATATGCTGATGAATTCAGTACTTTGATAAACCAACCTTTGAAAATGCTCACTGCAGATTTAATTTTTAAATTACTTGAAACTTTCAGTAAACACATGCTATTGCATACCATTAATCACTAAGTTACATCATTTTGTTTCTTCAAGAGAAAATGATGGACAAGATGCCTACATGTTTGCATGGTTTTCTACAGTGAACTGAAGCACCCACATACCAGTGGAGAGAGATGAGTGTCTAACAACCGAATAATTTTCAGAAGTAATTAAGTAGGGGTCAAAATAGATCAGTACATTTTTTATTCTAGTTTTATGATCAGTTTAAGTGGTGTGTGCACCAATATTCAGTCTTGCATAATTCATGGATTTTCACTTCTGAGTTTTGTTTGGCTTTTCTTTTTTCTAATGTTTTTGATGGGTTGCTTTATAGAGCTAGTATACTTCTGAAATTAAGACAGTGATACATTTAAATTCTTTCAAACTAATTAAACCACTTTTTTAAAAAATAGAAATACAGTCCCTAAATAAAGAAAAAAAATACTATTTTTTGGCCACATATATAGTTGCACCCCTTAAAAATACAAAAATTTTTCCATCCATTTACTTCATCATTCAAACTTTAGGTGCTAAATATTAAAATGAACTCTAATTAAAGTTATTGTCTTAAAACATCAGCAGAACAGTTCTCGTTCATATTAGAGAAGTTTCTAGTTGAAAAGAAAACTTTGCCGTGAAAGTCATGTATAATGTTACAGATAATTTTTTGTCTGTTGTCAGAAATTAATCATATTTTTGCATCATTAAGGAGAAAAGTTGGCCTTTTTAAGATAAAGGACACAAGCACCTTGCCATGAAATACCCCTACCTAATTAAAATACCCCTACTAATAGGGTCCTATTTAAAATGATAAAAAAACAGTCTTCCTCATTCTTCAATTGATGTCAATGGGCAACAGAGGAGAAATAAGACATATAAGGAAAATGGAACAGTGCAGAAGTATGGATACACACTGACAATTCTCCAGATTTGTTGTAATGTACATGACAGAAAAGGAAAGGTGCTAATTTTAATGTGGATTTAATTTATTGCTGTATTAACAACAACAACAACAAAAAAACACACCACCACAAAAATAAAATCCTGCCTTATTGTATAAAATGGAAGTTTTGTAATTCATGTATTATGGTCAAGAGGTCATGCACCCAAGTTCCCCTAAAAATACTGACTTCCTACAAAACCAAAACCCAAATACCTAGTGTTGCTACGTACTTTTGAGGATCATGAAATCTTCAGGTAATCCAGGCTGAGCAGGTGAACCTCAGTATGTCTCTAGTCCAGCCTCCTGCTCACAGCAGGGCCAACTCTAAGGTCAGACCTGGTCACTCAGTGCTCTCTTCAGTTGGCTCTGAAAAACCAGATGGACAGAGAACACTCAGCCTCCCTGAGCAGCCTTTCTCACAGCTGGGCTGTCTGCAGGCTGGGTATGTTTCTCCTTTTATCCAGCTGGAACCTGCCCTGTCTTGTTTTATGAGAAATGTGTCTCATTCATGTGCCCCAAGAAAGAGCTTGGCTCCGTCCTTCTGACAATCTTCTCTTATCTATTATATACATATATGAAAGCAGTTGTGAGAGCCCTCAAAATTTGCTCACCTCCAAGCTGAATAAGCCCTATCTGCTCAGCTTCTCCTCATGGAGAAGGTGCACCTGATCATCATAATTGCTCCCACCAGGTTGGCTCACTGCTCATCAGGCACCAAGGCCTTTCCCTCAGGGCTGCCTCTAGTCTGTTTGTCCCCAGCCTGTGCCATCACAGAGGGTCCCATGTCCCAGGGACAGGACTTGGAACTTGTTCTGCTCAATTTTACAAGATGTCTGTCAGCCCATTTCTCCAGCCTGTCCAGGACCTCCTGTACAGCAGCCCTGCCTCCAAGCTTGTCAGCTGCTCCCCCAACTTTGTTGTCATCCTTAGACTTGGAAAGGGCTTCCTTCTGCAGGCCACTGATAAAGGTATGAAACAGGCCAGCTGCAAGGAGACAACCCCAGAAGTGCTCCACTTGCTACTGACCTGCAGGTAGAGCACCAGCCACTAACCACAGTTCCTTGACCTGACTGCACAACCATTCCTTCACTTATTCTGTATTAGTCCCCTCCAGATTTCTACTTCCCAACACAGACTGCTGTGTCTTGCTAAAGTCAAAGTAAGCAACTTCTAAGATCTTACCTTTATCCATAGCCTTTTTTTCCTCTTATCTCACAGTAAAGCAACAAAATATTAGACAGAACTTACAGCCTTAAGAAAGAGCTCTTTCAACAGAACATTGTTTCTGAGACATTAGAACAATACACTGGGCTTTTTGCTATCTAAAGCAGATACCACCTTCTATTGTTCCTTTATTTTTGTTAACTTTGGCAGATAGAATTGTATCCACCACCTACCTATGCCATTCCAAGTTTTCTGAAAGGAAAAGGCTTTTTTTCAGATAATGTTATTAGCAACAATATGAAAGTCTGAGTCACTGAAAAGTGTTGAAAAATGCTCAGCTCTCTAGGCTGAATTTGTTCCTTCAGACAAACAGGAATCCACTGGGAAAAAATCTTATTTGGATATAACACTAGTTACTTGAATTGAATTTCACCAAGATTTTATTTAGTCTTAACCGTGTTTAACCTAGAAATTTTATTTCTTGCCTCTTTCAAAATCTTAATTAGTAAAATTAAAACAAAACAGAAAAAAGTAAGACATGAGATGATGATTTCCATAAAACCAAAAAACTTTTAACTGTGAAGATTATTTTTGCCCACTGAAAGGCACACTGACTTCCTTTTTTGGCAACTAGATCGACATGAACGTTCATTTGCAACTATGTCCAGGACTCCAGTAAGTACATTACCTGTTCTGAGCTGTAATCCAAGGTCTCAAACACCTGGCTGTGGGGCACCTGGGGCCAATGGATTTAGGCTTAGATTTTACTTAGACACAGAAAATTAGATTGCTATCTAAATACTCTTGCTATTTTGCTCTGGAAAAGAATTCTGCTTCCCTTATTCCGTATCATGAATAGAAAAGTCATTAAAAGGAAAAATCACATAGAATATACTCAGCAAGTAAGCAGAACTGTTCAGATACAAGCAGGCAATTCCTGTTCACCTCTTATGTAGCAGTCATCACATGCTGCTTTTGCAATATGTCAGGCAAAGACAACAGCAAGACACTGGATGGACAGAAACATGCATCATTCAGGCTCACACAGAACATGGAAATGATCGAGATCTGTGCACGGTGTGCAAAGCAAGACTTCACAGCACGTTAGGAGGTGTCTCTGCTCCTTTCTATCTACTTTCTCTGCCCTGTGAACAGGACAAAAAGGCAGGATAAATTCAAATGAGAGGAGATAAAAGCTAAATAAAGAAAGTGATGATTTTGCCTTTGACTTCTGAGGAATAGAGAGTACATCATTATCTGTGTTTGCTTCTACAAGCTCTAAAACTTTTATAAAAACTTCTGGGTTTCTGTTTCTTTGTGTGATTTATTTTTTGGGGGAGGTGGGATGGGTGGTTCTTTTTTAGGTGGTTTTGGTATTTTTGTGTTGTTTTGTTTTGTTTTTTTTAACAAAGCTTTTGCTCTAATCTTATCCAAGTCTTTATGTTACCTCTACCAAGATAAATGCTTTTCTAATTGCAGACATAAAATTCATCTTAGTTCATTAGATTTCAGCGATTGTGCTGTCACTCAACCTTTTCAGTCTGACAGTATTTCTGACATTCTTCAAACGCTGCAATTAAATCTGGCATTATCAGTGTAAGTGATCTTTTTATCTTCTCACTCGGTGTTATCCCTTATTCTTGTACCCCACAATATGGAAGCTGAAGAGTCTCCCACAGCATTTTGCACCCTACATCTTGTAGCCTACAATGTAACTACTGGTTTAGGCATGCAAGTACAAAGTTATTTTGTTTTGTAAATGAAGTACAAAACCTGCAGTAAATGAAAATTTATCTGTAAAATCCTTTTATTAATTACAAAATACTCTGTGAGTGTATGAGGAAGAAGAGTGTCTGCTCTTTTAAGGATATCTGGTCAAACAACCCATAAAATAGAACATACAGAGACAAACATCACTAACAATTGATAAGGGAAGTTGTGATAAGAAAAAACCCAGCCAGTCATAATAATTGGCAAGAATATGTGGAGCATGAGAAGGTTTTGTCTTTCTTCAGTAAGATTGTCTGACTAATGACCTTGCCAAACTGGGATGATAAGGAAGGGCAGGGAGACGAACACAGAGAGATATAAAACCTGACCAATATTAGCCTTAACAAAGACAATAACCAAAATGAACCTGGTCAGTCACACTAATTGATGGGCTACCAGGAAACTGCAGGCAAACTGGGACTTTGCAACTTATAAAGGATGCAAACCTGAGGGTCCAGGATGTTGGGGGTGTGCAGGGGGACTATGCCAACTGATGAGGCAATGTGCAAGGGAAGGGGATCCAGGAGCAGGGCTAGACAGAAAAGAGTATAAAAGGGACCAGTCACAAGTAAAACGGGGCCAGTCAGGACAGTTGTCTGGCCAAGCCCTGCACCTGATCACTAGTTTGTCCTAACATCTCATTAAATCTTTTCTCAGCTCTCTCACTGTGTAATTTCAGTGTCTGTCCCATGTGTGCATATGTGTGTGCTGCTGAGACTTAGTGCCAGCTACTGGGGGGACTGGCATGAGTGGACTGGGTGCCAGCTACTGGAGTCAGACTAGGGAGTGTAGGCACGCCCAGCCTGTGGTGTCAGCTACTGGAGCAAGTGGGATCTCAGCATCAGCTGCTAAAGTGAGTGGGGGTCTTTAACTTCCAGCCGCAGGGTCTGGAACGGTGTGTGTTGCCAAAACCACTTACAGGGGGGACTGGTGTGAGTGAGGCAAGTAAGGGTCTTTGCATGGACAGCGGGAGCAGGACCACGGATCACAGCCTGCGTGCCTGGTGCAGGCTGCTAGGGGGTGACAAGTGTTTGTTATCTTCCCCAATCCAGGTATGCGTGCGCTTGTTCGTGGGCTTGTGCATGGATAACTTGCTTTCAAACTTTAAGCTGGACTCAATGGCAAGTAGGTGACCTTCAGGTCTGGGCTGGGATATTAAGTGGGCAGGGGGTCCATGCTCTTAGAAGGACTTGTCAGTGTGGGGTGCATAAGGGATGAGTGTGTCAGTGCTGCAAGTTTGGCAGTGCGCATGGAGCTGGACCACCTGGTGAGCTGGGGACCATGAAACAGGTAAGGGACCAGGTTCTGGGCAGGGATACCAGGTGGACAGAGGGGCTGTGCTGCTACTGGAGGGTTCCACAAGCGTACATGTGCTTGTGAACCTGGAGACTGTCTCTTGTGTTTGTGTGCATCAGCTGCACTTCTAACATCACTTAACACAGACCAATTAATTTTGATGACTCCAAATTAACACCTTAATGATTGTTCCTAACATCCCCAACACACTCCAGAAGTTTGGATTTAGAGAATATCAGTGTTAAGATGTACCTTCTGCAGAATAAGGTACATTTCTTGCAAAATAAAATTCTGGGAAGCACTTTGATATTTTTATAATAATTAAGATAAATTATCTTTCTGAATGTAAGAGAGCACATAGCTACACCTGCATTTCTGCTTGTCACAGCTGTACACAAAGATGAAAGATGTATATCAAACAGATAGTGACTAATATAATTTTCTGATTACTATGTTCTGCTACATAAAATTAGTTTCATAATGAGTATGTGGACTTCTAGCTGTCCATTTGAAATGTTTAGCCTTTTCCTTTTTTATAATAGTAACAAAAACTTTTAAAACCTGCTTCTATTTTATGGCTAGAGGAAATATTAGATAATGAAAGGTAATTCTCTCCTTTCATATCTCCTCCTTCCCATTTGCTGGGAAATAAACTATCCAAAGCTAATAGATCTCAAAGTGTTCAGCAGTAACAAAAAAAGGCATATTAAATACATACTATTTGCCACTTCAAACAAACTTCTGTTAAAAAATGCAAACCTGTAATAAACATTTAGGAAAAACATACATCTACTATGGATTTTATATATAACATCTCTCACTGCATGCAATCTAACAACTAAGGCTGTTAAAAAGGCTTAAAAGCTCAAATACCAGCAAAAGTCCCTCAAACTTGTTACTCCAGTTCCAAGGCTCATTCATTCAAATTAATAGAAATGTCAGCTTTCTTTCAAACAAAAATTTGAAAGCTGCATTTGCTTCCTTTGTAGGACCAAAGCTAATGAGAGAAGTGACTAAAGAGCGAACAAAAGTAACTGTCTTCAAACACTGACTGTGAACAGTATTATACAATTGCTCATTTTGAAAGATTTTTTTTTCTTTTTTTTAAATGGCTCCACAATACTTTTCTTATTTAAGATTCACTCAAACTTTGAGAAATATAGTAGAGAGAACAGTATCACTCAAGGAGTATCTCCAAGCACTGCAAGAGAAAGCTTTGTTGTCATGCATGTGTGCACAATACACACACACAAAAAGCATTTAGGACAAAAAAAAAATAAATTTCATTCAAAGATTGAAAATTTTACTGTCATTACCTTAGATTTTTTGGGGGTTAAAGGAAGTTACATTTTTCTCTCAGTTCTGAAGTAGGAAAGCATCTGAACACAGGCAACCCACAGAGGGATCACAATATTACCTGAACTTTCTCTAATTGAAAGTATTTCCCTGTTATTCTGAGCTCTCTTGCAGAGGTTGTAGCAGTAACAAGACACAGTAGATGGAGGGGGGTGGGGGGAAGAAAAAGAAAAGAAAACAAAACCCAAACCCAGAAATAGCAGTATTTTCTCAGTGGTACCAAGAAAGCACTATACTTTTCATATTCTTCCTTCTCATCTCAGTTCTACACATAACTCAGTGTTTCCACTAGCTCTGATCTCACCTCCTGGCCAACAGGAAATGCAAGTTGCTGAGACCATTTATTTTTCACATTAAAAACCATATTAACTGCATTAACCAGAGACATCAGAGTGAGGAGAGAGAGGTGGGAGGGGGAAATGAACACTTCCAACATCTTTGAATGTGTTACAGCTAAAGAAACCTTGAAGTATTTTATTCTCTGCCCTTACACCCTTCTGCCTCTTGATCTGTTATCTCACTGGCAGCCTCTTTGAGTCATCACTCTTAGTAGTTTCCTATTGTAATACCTTTCTCTCATTAGGCAGCAGACTGTTTTCCTCTTTGTCAAACTAAGGGTACAACTGAAATCTGTTCAGTCTTTCTTAAAATAAGCTTATTCAGCAACACAACATGGACTTTAACTGTCTAGGGAAATTTCCAGCCTTAGCATTTTTCAAGTAAATATAATTAAAACAATTAAAACATTTTCCCGTCTCTTTGAGAAATATTTTTCTTTTTTAAAACAAGAGTTCAGTCTCACTGCACAGTGTGTTCTTTGCCTTTGACATTTAGTAGCATGAATGATTGATAACTTAGCATTACTTAAGGTAGAGGATTAATCTCTGTAGATTGAGGAGTAGGAAGAAAGAGACATTCAAATTCTGTGTCTTTATACCTGCACTGCTGTAAATTAGAAATGTCAAAAATGTAATTCATCAATTTATATGCATTGAAAGAGTTTTTCTTTAAAAATACTACCAGAAGGGAAAAGAACTCATTAGGCTCAAACCATGTCCAAATATATAATTTGTATTTAAAATATCTGCAACATTCGTCATCATTGTTGAAATAATGCCCTGTCATTTAGAGAAGAAATTAGATAGAATATGGGAATAACCATTAGTATCCCATGTAGAATGCAGGAAATACAGAACACATAAACCAAAACTTCCATCACAAATTTTAAACAATTCTACACTAAAAGAAATATTTAAAAAAAAAAAAAAAAGTACATTTAACAGTATCAGGAAACTGCTTGAAAAATTTTGCTTGCATTTGAAAGGCCTGAAATGGAGACACCTCTGTAGTCTATGCCTATGTCTCAAAACTGCTTAGGCAAAACAACCACCACCAAAGAGTTTTTACTTTTATTATCACCAAGAGGTAATAACAGTCATAACATGCTATATGCCAGGCACAATCTACTAGCATAGCTAATGGTTGCCAAGCACAAGAGTTGACAAGCAGCACATCAAACTCTGACCTGTGCCAAGCTTTCTTTGATACGGTTACATTTTTATTAAAATTTATTTTCTGCTTTCAGGTGCTCCACCAGCTCCAGAGAAGGCCCATGACCGGCCTAACAGACTTCATCTCTCCTCCATCCACATCCAGTTATTGAGGGATTTCTTCATAAGCAGGATCCCTATTTTGTTCCTTTTTCCCTCTTAGCTCTTGTAACACACTCAAGAATCAATCAAAGTGAGTCCCTGAATATATACTTCCTGAATATCTCTTCACATAAATAAAATCAATCTTTGAATTGAAAGGACAATGAAACTTTCACCTAAACCACAATTCAAAGTCTAGTCTGTTCTTTATACAAAACTAAGACAACAGATGAATTATTATGTTATTCTGCAAAAAATTATTATCTAAATTTTATCTTCTGCACGGTATAGCACTGTTGAAACAATCAAATTAAATTACTTTTAAATTAAAATATAATAGAATATATATAATAGAATATATGGAGACCAAATGAAATGAAGAAATTCAATTTTGTGGTTACGACTTTGAAAATACACCATAGCTAGAAACCAAACACTTGCACATATTAGAATGAAAAGCAATCAAAGAAAAAGTGAATGTACTTACGTTCTTTGCATGCATTACTCCATATATTAATATATTCCACACAAAGTGAACATTTTCACACACACAAAAGCTTGTCATCTAGTTATATAAAATGCTGCCTAATAACATCTTTGTAGATGAAAATGTGCTTGCTAAATGAGCTATTGTTTAAAATAAAAATCAAAAAGAACTTTTTTATATCCTTTGAAAGGATGTCTCATTGTTTCAAAGCAATCTCTGAGAATAGGAATAGTGACTCATAAAGCATTTGCAGTGACTCAAGAGTACCTTGATGCCTCACCTCATTTTCTTAACTATAAATCTATTTGGGAAGTCTTGCCATAACATTTGCTGTGATCCACTAAGTTAAGATCATACTGTATTATCCCTTTTGAGAACATGAATGCATGTTTGGTTACTGCAGGTAATGTGCTTTCATTCACAAATATGTAATTGAATATAACTAGAACATAACAATCTTTTTTTTATACAAATGCAAAAACTGTGGTAAAAATCATAATTAATGCTGAAAAGTCAAGAGCCAGTAAATCCCAGAATTATAGTCTACCTTTTAGTGCTTTATGCTTTATGGTGCACGTTTAGCTTCAACAGTTTAATACTATCACCAGTGTACTGCCCCTAATTAATTCAGTTCCTGAGATGGATGGTATTCACTGACTATGGAGATATTCAGTATTGAGGTTTTGAGTTTTTCTTACTGTGTTGTTTTTTTGGGTTTTGGTTTTGTGTTTTTTTTTGTTTTTTTTTTTTGTTTTTTTTTTTTTTTTTTATCATTCACTGTGTGGATCCATGCATTATTTACTTCACATTATTCAAACTCTGTACTGAATACAGAGTTATTAATTTTGTCATGGGGCTTTCTGTGGTTCGCCTATCGCTGCATTTATCACAATTCCCATCTGAGACAAAAATTACTTGTGATCATTATTAGCCCTATTTAATGTATGAGGAGCTGACATAGTGAAATTAATGCTAAAATTGTTGAACATGTCTATGCATTTGAGCCATCTGATGTTTTTAAAGTTCTCAATAACATAAAAGACTTTTCATGTTCATAGCACAGTTCCTAAAATAGTTTAATTATTCATGCATCCCAGGCCCCAAGTTACATAAACAGACGTGTGGAAGACATCAGTGCCTTGCTGCAGGCACTTTGTTTATGTAATTTTCCTAGTGCCACACAGTAAATATGCAGCCACAGAATCCAGGCAGTGATCAACCACCGTGGCCAGACGAGTTTCTTAAATTCATTACATGACGTTTCTGAACAGACTGAACAACACTCTTCTGGCAATGACCTTACCCACTTTAAGCTCTGGCTCATTTTCAGAGCATCACTCCGGTGGGTTGCCCCTGGCTGGGTGCCAGCTGCCCCCCAAAGCCGCTTTGTCACTGCCCTCAGCTGGGCAGGGGAGGGAAATATGACAAAAGGCTCCTGGGCTGAGATAAAGACAGGGAGATCACTCCGCAACTACTGTCACAGGCAAAACAGACTCAACTCAAGAAGTTAAATTTATTGCCAATCAAAATCAGAGCAGGCTAATAAGAAATAAAACCAAATCTTAAAACAACTTCCCCCCCATCCCTCCCTTCTCCCCGGGCTCACCTTCACTCCTGATTTCCTCTACCTCCTACCCTCACCCCCGGCACACAGCAGGACAGGGAACAGGGGCTGCAGTCAGTCCATTACACACTGTCTCTGCCGCTCCTTCCTCCGCAGACACTCTGTCCCTGCTCCAGCATGGGTCCTTCCCACAGGAGACAGTCCTCCATGAACTGCTCCAGCATGAGACCCTTCCACAGGTTGCAGTCTTTTGGGAACAGCTGACTCCAGCATATGTCCCCCGTGGGGTCACAGGCCGGGCCAGCAAACCTGCCCCAGCCTGGGCTCCTTTCCACAGATCCACAGGCCCTGCCAAGACCCTGTTCCAGCGTGGGCTTCCCGTGGGGTCACAGCCTCCTTTGGGCATCCGCCTGCTCCCACGTGGGGTCCTCCACGGGCTGAGGGGCACAGCCTGCCTCACCACGGGCTTCACCACGGGCTGCAGGGGAATCTCTGCTCCGGCGCCTGGAGCCCCCCTGCCCCTCCTGCACTGACCTGGGGGGCTGCAGGGATGTTGCTCTCACATAGTCTCACTCCTCTCTCCCAGCTGCTGTTCCACAGGAGGTTTTTTCTCCCATTCTTTAATATGTCATCCCAGAGGCACTACCACTGTGGCTGATGGGCTCATCGTGGTAGTTCAACGTTGGAGCTGGCTGGCACTGGCTTTATCAAACATAGGGGAGGCTTCTAGCAGCTTCTCACAGAAGCCACCCGGGCAGTTCCCCCTGCTACCAAAATCTTGCCGCACAAACCTGATAGAATTACTTATTCAACCACAGTATGAGATGCAAGTTCAAACGTGAACAAGTAATGTGACAGACCTCTGCTTTAAATGTCTGGTTTTGGTGTATATGAAGCTGGACAGCTGGGGAAAAAGAAAAGGAAGGCCACAAGAAAGCCCATAGTCCGCTGTACTGCCCACGGTGGATTGGTTTTTTCAGTGTCTGATGTCATTGGGGCACTAATGCACAATACACATTGGTGTGGACTAGCAAAGTCTTATTTCTTCCACTTGCATTCACTGCCCATCAGCTCACACAGGTTCTCTAACTTCTACTCAGATTTTCATCTGGGGTGGTGACTTCTGCTGGTTCACTGAGCACTGTACAAAACATTCTTCATTGCTCCTTTATTTTGCTAGAAGGAACCATACCATCAATCATGACCAAATTTTTAAATTGTGGCAGCCACAAATTCAATAGCACAATGTTATTGGAAATATAAGAACATAATTAACCTAAAGAGCTTACCATATCTACAGCTAGCCTGATGTGAGGAATCGGGAATCCTATCTATAGGTTGGACATTTTTAGCATCTGCACATCTGATTATTATACAATCGAATTTTCATAGAACCAGTTATAAGTGGAATATTATCATAATCAGATTCAATCAAGTCACTCTTAGTCAGAAAAGAGACTATAATACAAGTGCACATCTAAGCCAACGTTATCACAGATAGTTTGAAGACTTTATGTTCCGTTGAATCAGGTAAGTTAGAAAACTCCTATAAAGTAAAACTGATTTCAATATTACCACCTATGCATCTCAACAAATAGGATATTAAATATCTGAGCTTTCTTCAACAATTTTGTAACATTATAGACTGAACAAACACTGTATTCAGACACTGGTAAGGACAATATAAATTGGTAAATAGTAAGATAGCAGATATACTATAAAGAAAAGATACCTGAAACTGCATTTAAGAGAAATGGCCCTTAGTTCTTTGGTAAAATATCTGACTCCAGAAATTTGCCATGAAAAACTATAATTTATTTCCATACATACACATACAAACTACAAAATCATTCTTTACTGTTTTCCACTTGAACCACAGGAAATGCTTTAGTTTTAATATAAAAATAATACAATAACAATTCAATAAATAAAAATATAATTTATCTTGCGCACTTAGATTTTAGCACAGCCCCTTTCAGCTCTCTGATGAGAGCATCTTGTGCAGAAAATATTTTTTAAAGCCCTAAGTCTGTGAGTTTGAGATGCCAAATCTGCCTCTCTACCAATAGTAGATCTTGTTTAATCTTTTCTGGAATGATTTTGAAAAAATGATAGACAGATAGAATCTAAAAAGAACAGGATTTGACAAACTGGAAGAAGAAAATTTCTTGTACTGCTGGAATAGTAACACAGGTTAGTCGAGGTGGGCATGGAATGGTTTAATGATTTGATAAAATGGCTTTAATTTTTTTATGAAGTTAAATAAACATTTGCTAGAGATAGCTGGTTGTGCTTGATCCTGCCTTGGAAAGCTAGGAAATACAGTATTTTCTTGTCCACACTCAAGCAGTTCTGTGATGGAAAGGGATCTGAAGGCCTTTTTCAGGAAAGACAAAGTCCAACTCCAGCAAATACTTTGAATCAACCTACCAAAGTAATTAATAAATACAGAACACTTAATATGTTTAAGGCATTTTAATATTCGTTTACTATTTGTCTTTTGTAGCCAGACTAAATAGAATCTTGATTTCCTATGTTCACTAAGCCAGTATAACCTGAAAGTCGATCTACTGCAGAATATGAAGTTCAGTTCAACCTGCTCAGTAGGGATGAACTAGTAAATGGGGCTAATGCACTTTGAAGATACAGGAACAATAATGTAAGAGTAGAGTGCTAGGCTTCTTGATTCAAACATAGACTTGATGTGATTTGAACCCGTTTGTACGATGGGCGATGACTGTGTGGAAATCAAAGGTCAGATGTGTGGCATCAGTATTTAAATGTATTCTTCTGGTTCATAGTAAAACTTCAAATTAGTGTTTGAAAAGTACAGCACATGATATATACTGCACCTAAGAGAAGATATGAAGACAATAAGATATAAAAGGCCAAAAGCTCATTAGCTACTTTTAATAAGTAGGTCATGATTTATTTCAGTATTTACAGAAGAGAGATTGACTCCCAGAACAAACTATTTCATTAAAAAAGAGAGTTTGAAATGCTAAGTTTTATTTATATACTTGTCCATCTTACATATCAAAACTGAAATATTAAAACCCTAACAAAGTAATACTTAGGTAATAATATACTGTTGCATGCACAAGAAAAAAGCATCAAGCACAAACATGAAAAAACAGCAATTTGTGCTGACAACTATTTAATTTGCCTCAAAAACTGTAACAGCTGGAAACCCGCAAGAGTCATCACAACACAGCAATGCCACAGTCACGTCACCTAAGCTGACTAGGGGAAACTACAATATCCAAGTCATTACACACAGATAAGAGAGGAGAGGATGATGAAAACACTGTTGCTCAGATCACACTGACTAAAGAATGGAAGAATTTGTATCCAAGCCAGCAGGTTCATGCTGAAAGCAGCAGTGGCAAAGCCTCCAAGGGAACATTCTCAGAAGTCAAAATTAAAAGTGCACTTCTGAGAAGTGTAGCTTTATCCCTGAGATGTTTCTATTGGCAACATCAGCCAGCACCTAGCTAAAACAGCAGCACCACCAGTCTGAAGTGAAAGCTGCTAGCAGCCAGGGTGGGAGAAAACCAGCCAAATATAATATGAGACTGAAAAACAAAAGAACAAAACAATCTATCTGACTAATTAAATAACTGTAAAATACATGGAGAGCTATTCAATACTTGCATATTTTTAAAAAGAGCTTAAAAATGTTTTAGAAAGCTTAGTTTCATTCAAGGGGAGGATATTGAGGTAGGTCCCAATTTACTGCTGACATGAAGTGATGCATCAATGCCTGCTTGTTTCATTTGTGAAATGAAATGGCTAGAAGAGGCTACACCCACAGAACTCCATACAGGCTATGGGCTGCTGTGTTAAGCTGAATGCCTTACAGCCTCTGAGAGCAGCCCTGACAAGCAGGCAGCTGGCAGCACAGAGCCACAGCTGTCTTCAGGGAAAAGGGGATGCAGGGGCACACCAAGTCCTAGCGCTGACACAGGGAGGATGTGTACTGAGCATACTGAATCTGAAGGCTGGGCTCCTGACTTCTAAGAACCGAAGGGACTTCAGCATGGCCCCAAGCGTGCAGGGTTCCCAATCCTGTAACAGCTTTCTGAACAGGCATTGAAACTGTGTACCATGTGTAAGAAAAGTTTAGAGCTTCAAACACAAAAGTATCACGCTGAGCAGAGAGCTGAGTAACAGACATGCCTGAAAAGAGATGCTACGAATCAAAGTAAATCAAGATGTTGATGATTTACTCTGGTCTGGAGAGCAACTTCTCCCTCAAATTAGGGTCCATATTTTTCACCTGGAAGGGTAGCTATATAAAGGCCTTTCACCCTCTCCATTTATTTATACGTATATATTTTTTTATATAGTCTTTAAATATAAATTGCTTTTCAGCACTGCTGCCTTTATTTTATCCAAGAACTCAGCAGCTGAAAAAACTGTTGCGTATCTGTTTTCAACTTCATATGTTGGTTTTTTTTTTAAAAAGCCTCTAAAATACTTGAAGCAACTCCTTAATGTGCTTCTTATTAAAAGCAAAGTCTCTTTCAAGATACACTAGCTGAATTCAACTGTGAAATTCTGAACTGTCATCATTTCTCATGTTCTGAATCCATTTGAACACAACTTCTAACCATTCAGTTCTGTACTGTGTACTTACAGGGCTGTTAATGACTCTCACTGATTGTAATTTTTGCTACACAAACTCCAAAATAAATGAAAATTTGTACTTATATTTAACAGAATTCTTTCCTACTAAACCAAATATTTTTGTTTTTACATCAGTGCCCTGTGGTAAATGGAGCTGGAATTTAGCGTCACCCCAAATACCTCAAAAGACATGCAACATCCATTTAATACAGTGTGGTTTAAGATCATCTCTGTTAATTCTATATTTTATTATCTTGTCTTTCTTGCAGAGACCCAGTTAATAGATATAGAAATTATCTTATTGAGATGGGGTAATTTGCATCTAGGAAGGTATATCTAGTGATTTTCACAGCAGGCTGCAGGCTAAGATGCTTATGTCTTTCTTAATAAAACCCTGGCAGTTTTGCTTTGGGAATTATGAAAATATATAGGATATATCTGCAACACATCTACTGGCAAAAAACAATAGCAGACCCTTTGACCACAGCAGAATTGATACTTGTGAAGACAGCTTACTGCACACACATGGGCAGGATACTGGATGAGGACATGGAGATGGGAAAACTTTACAAGACATACAGAAGTTGCTCTCTTATTTAGTTTATCATTAGTTATACTCCTGGATCACTGCTGAGTCAAAGCATGACTGGAACAAAGCATGAATAGGAACATACTGAATGAACAGGAATGTAAAAATTAGCTTTTACATTGTAGTACATCCTCCCATGGTTTTCTCTCTCCATACCAATGCCTCAAAATGATATGTTCCTGACCTTTTCTTTCCTTCCCTGTTTTCTACAGAGACGAAATGTTCTTTCAGATGGAAATTACTGTATGGTCTATTCTCAGCTGAGTTTACTAGTGACCAATACCTATTTGAAAAGAAAGTAGGAGTCCACACCTAGAGGAACTATTTTCAAATAGAACCTTTCATATGTTAATTTTGGAAGAGGCATTGTAAGCTTCATAGGCTTTTCATTGGTACCTCATCTCTAGTACAATTCTTTCTAAGGGTCAAAACCATACATTTTCTAAAGGCAATTAGTGCCTAAACAACATGGCAAACTGAACATTCAAATTGACCTGGTACGTATGAAATGCCACTATTAGAATCAGAATAGTTTATGTTGGAAAAGACCTTTAAGATCCTCAAGTCCAACCATTAAGCCATTTCTGCCAAGTCCACCACTAAACCATGTCCCTAAGCACTGCACCTCTGTGTTTTTTAAACACCTCCAGGGATGGTGATTCCACTACCTCTTTGGGCAGCCTGTTCTAATGCTTGATCACCCTTTCAGTAAATATTTTTTTCCTAATATCCAATCTAAACCTCCCCTTGTGCAACTTCAGGCTTTTTCCTTTTGTCCTGTCACTCTCTCTGGGAGAAAACACCTACCCCCACCTGCCTACAGCCTCCTTTAAGGTAGCTAACTGATTTAATAGTATTGAGGATGCATTTGTGCATACAGTAGGACAACTTCTGTATTTTGCCTTCTGCTAGAGAATATTATCTGTTGCAATAAGACAGTGTTTATAGTTATGTGTCTAATATTCCCAGGTGCATTCCTAATATCTTTTAAGAAAATAAGTTTTGTTCCCTCAGTTCATATCTAGTGGACATTGGGCTGCATCAATCTTATCCAAGTGAAACCTGCAGTCCTAAATTAAATGTAGTTTTTTTGAGCTCACCCAAATCTCTAGTGAACTGTAGTTCTTCCCAGAAATGTACTACACATAAATCACCATAATTCATTGGGAAAAAATAAATTGTTATTGAAAGAGATGTTCTAAATGAATGGTGAATCTGAACTTCTGTTAACCTCTAGAATAAATGGACAGTCACCTCAATGTTCATGTTATTGCCAATATAATAGGGGATACTGCCTTTAAAAGTACATAAATGACATTTTATAGTCTAGTCAAAGCAAATAGTCCACTTGTCTATTTGTCTATAATCTGTTAAAACCAAACAGGTTTGGTTTTGTACATAATTCTTATTTGTCCTCCATCAAAAATATTTTACCATATAATTTCTGAATGACCTAAGAGCTTTGAAATTATTTTATTAACATGGTTTTATTTATTTAACAGAGCTTTGAGGCTGGACTAATTTCCAGATCACACGCATTCCCAAGAGAGCAGATAACCCAAACTTGGAAATTTTGTCCACAAAGATAAAACACTAGAACCCACTGTATCCATTTAATACAAAGAAATATGTATATTGTGGCTAATTCTGGATCCAACTGCAAATAGACAAAAGCAATGGTTCTTTATTAGACCTCGTAAGAAATTTTTAAAAATATGAAATACAGCTATTAAAACCCCAAAAGACCCTTGTATACATCATTAAAGGCAATTGATAGCAGAACACCGATATACAAAAATGATAAAGTGCTGTTTGCCTGACAAGGTGTCTTCAGTCTTTCTTGTCATTTTGATTTCCCCATGTGCACCTAGCTCATGTGATGAGGGAACGAGACAGGCTGTGATTATATGTAGGAATGTGAGCCTGACTCTAAAGCTTAAGGGCAGAGTCCCTTCAGGCCTTCTCTTTACAGCCTTCACAGTTCACTGCTGCATGTATTTCTGTCCAGCTGGCCACAAAGAGTCTTCCCACCTGGTTAGACACCTCCAGGTGATGCATATCTGAATTTATATGGCAAGAGAAAGTCTGAATCTCTACAAAGGCACAAGCTGGTGTTCCTGGCTGCTGCATTGCTGGAAACACACACCCCTTCAGTCCTCATGGGACTGACCTAGTTTTCTCTCTGCTGGAAGTGACCTTGGTCATTGCCAGTTTTTTGACTGTTGGCAGAAAGCTCTAATCAAGTCAGTAGGCTTCTAATGCAGAATTTTAGCTTAAGAATCTTACTGCTGACACAACATGTGCTGATCTAGGTTATGAAAATGGTCTGTATAAAAATATTGCATTGCACTACATATCGCATTAGGGATATAAGGTGTATATTGGAATTTTTAAGTTAATAGCTTCAGGAGTTAAAATTTTAAGAGTTTAAATGTAAAAGTTTTACACACAAGCTTAGTGTATCATTTTAGTGTGCTATCCAAACACCTTTTGCAGCAAGCTCCTACACAACAGCTCAGACCTTGCAACTTTTGCCAATACAGTTGTTGTATTATATATATACAATACAGAGTGGAATAAGACAATTATGTGTACTGTTCAATACAAGAGGCACAAGAGTGAGGTAAGAGGATTCCTTCCCTTCCCTCTTCTTTGGCCATAGATAAGATAGGTGATACTTTCAACTGTATTTTGACAAGAAATCTGGACATAACTGATTAAATTAGAGCAAAAATTCACTCTAATCGGGAAGGAAAGTAACTTACAACAAGGAAGAACAGGTAAAGGAAAATCAGAGTTGCTGACTGGAGAGGAGATAACTCCTGTGATGGCCTCAGCTGAGTGTCATTATTAGCACATTCAAATAGTAACATTTGTGCCCCTTTTCTCATATACATAGAGTGGTGTGATATTCTCTGCTTTACTGTAAGGGTATTTAAGCCATCCCCTTTTGAAAGAGACTGATCAAGAATTGTCAAGACACCCACATTGGTTCTCATTTTTCTCGCACCTTCTGTAACCCGGAATGTCTGCACATAGTGCATAGATTCCTGAATTTTTCACTGTCACAAATAATACTCCAGCTGTAGAAATGTAAATAATGATACATGGTATCAATACATATCTCTATGAGCATGTCTATATATATATTTATAAATAAAATTATATATGATACCAGATATCTAATTATTTAAAACACTAAGGGATACAGTAAGACCAGTGGATAATGAAGTTGGTCTTTGGCAGATGTTTGTGTCTAGATGAAGAGAGATCTCTGGTCCATCTTCACTATGTGAAAAAGCTCATTTAGTTTCAGTGAAGTTAGTGGGAAAGCCTTCATTGTGACAGTATAGCTAAGAACATGCCACTGCAGATGCACTTTCAAAAAAGTTCACTTGGCACAAACACCTTCTCTGAAAATGTGTGTGGGTCCAGAAAAAATATAAATCAGATGTCAGGCTTCACAGAATGCACAACTGAATAAAATCT
Organism: Falco cherrug; assembly: GCF_023634085.1. Lineage (NCBI taxonomy): Eukaryota > Metazoa > Chordata > Aves > Falconiformes > Falconidae > Falco > Falco cherrug. The sequence continues at coordinate 66,053,778 of NC_073699.1, forward strand.
ATCTCATATGCACTCGATTTGCCACTGATAGCCACCTCTGAACCAAAAAATAAAAGAAACATCTGATTTCACCAGAATGCTGGAGAACATTTGCAGAACTGTGTCATATAGTACTTCCCAGAAGAACTGTACTGGCCATCAGTGTGAAATTCTTTCTGTACTTTGGGCAAACACCATACTACTATGGATGAAAATTATAACTAGTGTTGGATAATTTTGTGTGAGAAATGATTGATTGATGTGTGGAACTGGCTGAGACCATCTATGATGCTGCCATCAGTTGTACACAAACTGGATTTTAATAATATGCATGTAACACATTTTTGAACAGAACAACAGTCCCTGTAAATTTCATATATTGTATGATTGACATACATTTTTTATCCAACAGAGTAATTCAATTTCATCACTGTAGCTGACTAACATTTTGACTGACAAATATTGCCAGATGATAAATAATCTTTCTGAAAAGGACAAAGTCGAAAACATGGATTGCCTGGGCTGTAAAGTAAACCAAATTTAAGGGAGTGGAAGTAGATGCTTTTAATTGCTATGACTACATCTATTCCAAACAACTTCAGTTTGGTGGGGTTTTTTGCATATTTTCATAGGATGTCATAGTCAGTGTGGTGATTATGAGTGCTGCTACACTTATCTCCCAGTAACTCTGACAATTTCATGAAATAATACCAAAAATTTAATAATCAGAACATTGACTGTATTATATATGACAAAGGATCTGCTAGCATGTATGAGGGTTTATACAGAGAAATTCCATTTGGTGAGAGATATTGAGAGATTCTTTCAGAAGGAGATTAAAAGCTCAGAAATCCAAAGAAAACATAAACAGGGCAACTAAAAATAGCAACAGGGACACTGCTTGCCGCCAAAACAAACAAACAAACAAACAAACAAACAAACAAACAAACAAACAAACAAACAAACAAACAAACAAGGAATTTTGCTACAGTAAAAGGAAATTCCTCGCAGGTGGATTGCCTAGTACATTCTTAATATCTTTAGTATGAATTATTTTTAAAGCTACAATAAGTAAAATTATGCATAAGAAAGATAGCGTTATTTTTGTATTCAGATTTTTGTATATTTTTTTAGTATCATTCAGAACTTAGTGATACTGAATATAATCAATTATGATCTAAGAATTCCAGTAGATAGCAATTTTTTATTATTATTTTAAAAAACATTTTCAGGTTTTCCTGTGTAGTTCCAATTCAAAGTAAATAATAATAAGAAAAAGTAAACACTAAAACTTTTAAGACAAAACATGGTCCTGAGAACCCTATAAATGAATGAATCTGAATTAAATCAAAAATCTTACTAAGGGGATAACAGCAACCTGGGATACTCCTGACTTAATAATGTTCTAAAAAACATTTTTTAGTCTCCTATCTAGCTTTGGACAGAAAACTATTTACTCTTCAAAAAGGTTTTCTTGTTTCTCAACCATTAATATAATTTTTATTTTAATTCTTCAGGATTTAATTGGTTTTATTTCTAGTGAACCTAGAAATAAATTCCATTTCCATTTGTAGAATTGATAGCAACTGCTATCTCTTTCTCTTATTAGTAAATATGTAGGATTTTTATTAACAATGAGAATGTTTAGTCACTGGAACAGCTGCCAAGGGCGGTGACAGATTCCTCATCTCATCCAACAAAATTTTTAAGACATAAAATACTAAAGGCACAGTCCAATTTGTAGATGAAAATTAAAGGTCTGCAGTCACAAGAGGTTATACCATCATGACCTCATGTTTCTTCTTTGCCCTAAAGCTTACAAAAAAGGATCAAAGTTGCTGTAGTTCCATACGATAATTCAAGGGCTTGATTCTTATGGCTCCATTCTTGTGACTCACATGAAATAGATTCACTCAAGCAATGTAAAATTGGAGAAAAATTACTATTTAGTCCTCCCCTCCCCCATTTTTTCTATTTAAGTCACAAACATAATGCAGCAGATTAACACTTAAAAAGAAGAGCCTAGAAACATTTAAGAAAGATGAAGCCTATCTATATTCATACATTATACACACCATACTCTGTTTTCAAATGAGAACTCTTCATATGGAAGCTATGAAAAAATGTATAGTCATGTCAATGGAGTTGATATAGTTTTCCCAAGCTCATATGATCATAAGAAAATGTATGTTTCTTAACCTGAAACATGACTTTCACATGCTTTCTTTACTTTGTGATAGTTCTTGTTCATGGAAGTACTTTGTCAGACTTAACTGCTGGAGAGTTTACCTCTTTTTCAGCTGACCTCTTACAGCACGATTTGGACTCTCTGATATGGTCTGAATAATCTAAAGGATCCTCAGATGAGGAAAAAAAAAAGAATTCATGGCTTATAATTGAAAAAATATGTAGATATTTTTTTATACTCTAGATGTTTTAGCATCACTTACATGTACATGTAAGTGATAATCACCTTCATAATCTGAAGAACCGGAATTATGCTTTGTCTTTCATCCACTGGAGTACCAGCATGAGCTATACTGAATTTTTCTGTGGATAATGCCTCAGGGATGGAGAAATCCTAAAGTAAAATAGAGCCCAGTGCTATAGTTCCTATGCTTTCTCTCATGTTATCTAGAGAGGGCTGGCAGGAACTTACAAGTTTGCCAGATGCTGGAAGAATTTCTAGAAGATGTTTTACATAAGTCAATTAAATTTGAGGGCTACGTCAGACATCACTAGAAACTGCCTTCTAACCACCTCATGATCATCTAAATTTATACTAACAGCTTTCCAGCCAGACAAAAAAACGGACCCCTGAGCTTTGAAATTGTTCAGATTTTATCAGACTTATCATGCATGCAGGACACTGATGATCAATTTGTGTTGTGAGACTACTAAAAGGAGGGGTTTGAAAACAAGGTTCCCAACAGAAGGATAATGTAATTGTATCAGGTATCTCACCTCCATAATACAATATCTAGGAAATGATTAAAAGCTGAATGTGGGATATTTAGCATCATAAACCAAGCTATAAAATTGGCTAATAGAATATTCCCAAAATGCTCGTATAAACAAATCACATAGCACTGAAATAATGATTAAATTTTTGCTTAACTCACTGTATCACCAAAGATTAATCACCATGTATGAAATAATTAACTTACAAATTGTGCCTAGATAGGAGCAGGTTTTTCTTAGCTGTCTAACTTTTATATTGTTTCTCATGGGCTGTATATACAAAGATGATGATTTTTTTTTTTTTTTTTTTTTACAATAAAGCTGAGCCTTTGATAAAATACTTAGACATAAACATAACATTGTTTCCTGCAATTCCTAAAAAAATAATAAAGCCATTAATAAGATCTATGAGTTTTAAAATCCTCCACTGGTGATAACATGGTCTTGATGATGCAAAGCTTTAACATGAAAGACTCCCAGCAGCCCAGGATCAACATTCTCAAGACCGAGTCGTGGGCAGATTCAGGAAAGAAAGAGCAACAGGCCACACTGACCCCAGGTTGACTGACTCCCTTTGTCACCAATCTGAGTTATAGTTTGAAGACATAAATGATATGTCTACTTCACACAGTACAAAGCATTTCAAAGTGATTCCAGAGCCAGAAGAATCAATTGCAACATATCTGGGTCCAATTCCACATTAACATACTTACTGGGTTTCCAAGCTTGTTGCTCCAAGCACATCTGGGTATTTCTGCATATTACTGCATCATGTGGAAGGAAATTGTAAACAGACCTATTGCAAAATTGTGGCTTCTCAGTTGCCATTCTATGTCATTTGCAAATACCATTCTTGGCTAAGAAATGTTTTTACCATCTTGTGAGACATGCTGATATTGTAAAGGGGAAAAAAAATATACAACTACAGAAGCAAAAAAATTTCAAAGATTTTCACTGAGTTCAAGAAATGAAATAATTCAAATAAACTTAATTTACCATTTCCTTTTAAGAACTTCATGCTAGTGTGTGTTTTACATTTGTAACAAACTTTTTTAATAAATGCATTTTGAAAAGTATGGCAACATTCTTCATTTAAAGAAATAATTGAAAAAATAAACACTATAAAATATTATGTTTGTAGGTTTTCTTTCAAATTTAGAAAATTCTTAAAATTAACTCTATCATTAAAAATATTTGGTTTGGATTAATACGATAGGTAGCAATATTACACCAATTATAATAAACAAGTTTAGCCTGAAGAATAGTATGGGTTTATTAAGCTTAATCACTTAGGCTTAATATTTATTGAAGTTATACTCAGTGAAAAAATATATAGTAGCAATATGAAGTATGTCGTTTACATAATAGTGGCTGGTGAGACTTGATGAGCTTGTGTTTTGCTATCTGTCCATATGTGTCATAGAAATCAATATCAGCATTTATTTTCCAAATATATCATCTGCTCTCATTTAGATTATGTATCCTCCCCCCTCATTTTTAATTCACTGTATATGCATATTTGACTGAAAGGCCCATTTCAGTTGACTTCTATACCTTGATGAAAAAAAGATCTTTAAATATACACATTTAAAAAAATAAGTTATAATTATAACAGATTCTTCTGAGAAGCTTCTGCTAATATATCGTTCCAGATGGCAGGTTCTTAATAAGCTTAAAAGCTTCATGGATAAAACCCTGGATATTAGAACTGATAAATTGCTTTAAAACAATGAACAAAAAATTTAAGTTGCAGAGGTCAGTCAGTACTCTGAACCTTGAGGTTTTAATCACCCTAAACCATACAGATAAGAGGGCCATCTGCAAACTAATTCAATTTAGAGATGGCTGTGCAAAACTAATTCCTCACTAGAGGCACAAAAAAAGGTTTCCGTCTTCTGTCTATGAACTGTCTTGTTTATAGCAAATAAAATTCTATTCTGCAAAACAAAACAAACACAGGAAACAGCCCTGTATGAGAGGGCTTGAAAAAGAGTAAAGAATAAAGAAAATTAATTACAAAGATCACTTTTTTGATTTCTAAAATAATGAATTAGTTCAATAGACAAGAAAAACAGTAATCTGGAAAAGTGATACTTAAGGAAAAAAGCAATACTTGTGCACTGCAAAATTCTTAAGATAAGTATATAAAGAGCTAGCTACCGGGGGGTGGGGGGTCAGGGGGTGTCCTACAAACCAGTACCTTCACATATTTCTCTTCTATAATACTTTGACACGGTCTCAGTAGCATGGTCAAAGGTAATCAGTAAAGATCCATTTAGTTAATTTATTATAAATTTAAAGATGTCTAAAAAGGCAAAAGCAAAACCAAAACAAACCAAAATCTTCCACATGTGATTAACAAACACAAGTTGTCAATTGGACTGTCATTCCAAGAAAGGTCTGCAAAAGATCAACTTGAGCAACACCAGTGCCAGTGCTGTCTCACACGCTGATGGTGCAGGTGATGGAATAAGGAATACACTCCGAAAGTTTTCTGAGGATGCCAAGATAAAAAGAAGTAAAAACAGTGTAGTGAATGAGAGCAGAAATTGAAATTTCATTGATGAAATTATATCTTAAAAGTCGGCACAAAACTGAAGTAATTGCAGGCTTCCACAGTGAATAAATCTTAAACACCCTCAGAGCCATCTTTCCACGTATTGTTACAAATCTAAACTTCTGGCAGAAGTCTGCATGGAAAATTACAGGAATAAAAAGACAGCTTACACAGTCTGCAGTGTTTTGTAGGAATCAGGAGCCCCCTCTGTTCTTGATAGGACATTTGTTCCTTTTATCAGATAGTGTAGTTGCAAGATTTATCTCAAGAAAGAACTGTCTTTTCATACAAGTATACTCCCTAAATATATATATTCCACAGATTTCCCTAGAAAATCCACTGGAACACCACCAAAACATGGGAAGATATTGGCCTAGTGTTTGTTGAATAATGAAGAAGTAGGTTGCATTGAGTCTATACTGGCAAAACTCTCAACCTTCAAAAATCCAGTCTCAGAAATCCTCAGTTTTTCTCTGGGTCATGTTTAAATCACATTTCAGTCCATTAGCACTTACAATTCAGACTTCAACAGTTTAATTTGTATTTAGCACCTTTCATGAGATTATGATTGTTACCTTAATCATATGGTGATTAAAACCCACATTATTATTTATTTTATAATCAAGATTAACATGTATGACCACAAATGACGACTACAGAAATTTCACAGATTTAATGAAGGTAGATAAGAGATTAGAAGTACTTAAGCCTTAAAGAAAATAGCGTATTTATTCCAAACATTTAACTGTGTGTAGATTTCTGTGTCCTTAACCACGACCAATAACATTTTAATATTGCAATCAGCCAGACTGGAACTATAAACAATTCTGATGCACAAAGTGCTGTGAAAAGCAGCATATCTGCTAAAATAACACAAACAGGATAGGAAATGAGCACTTCAGAATTACAACATGTTCTTCACCTTTAGTTTGTTACAATAATAACTCAGATTAAGCTTGTCTAATCAATAACTGAATTTATTTTCCTTGAAAACATATAATTAAATAATAAAAGCATTTTTTAACAGCTAAAATATCTCAAAAATAAATTCAAACAGTCCAGAATTCTGCTTTCAAATATGTCGGAAAAACATGAATTTGGAATTTGGGCTACACAGTTTAATCATATCACTGAAGTGAAACACTGGGGGCCAAAAAAAAAAAAAAAAAAGTACTGAGTAATTTTTCAGTTTGCAATTTACTTAATTACCCCTTACACAACGTATGATTATGTTTTTGATATCTGAAGTACTTTTTTCTTTTTACCAAGTCATTTGCCTTTTCCTCAAAATTATTTCAGTAAACTAAAAATGTGCAAGTGTGAGAAAGCAAAGAAACGGTACTCCATTTCTGTTTCTTTTAACTGCTAACTTCCATTAGGCATTGCAGAATGTTGCTTAAGTCAAAAATCCACAAAATATTTCTTCTGTAGTGAAAATAATTGAAGAGATTCGTGTTGCAGAAATGGCAGGAAGCATCCAACCAGTGTTAAACAATAAGAAGGACTTACTGTTCAGGCAGGCAATTTTCTCTGCATGAATATAATGTGATTACAATGGGAGCTGCTGTAGGCTAATGAGCTCCTATTCACTGTTTTTATGGCATGAAACTCAGGAAAGTGTTCAGCATTTCCCCCTGCACTTTCAAGCAGATGGTACTGTGGTGAGACAGTGCCCTTCCACGATACCCTGCACAATCTGCGTGCTGCAGCAGCATAAAAAGCCCAGAGGTCTCTTCTGTATGTTGGTGACATTTAAGATAGACTAGCAGAAACTCCAACAAGGCAAATTGGTTTTGCTGAGGGCATTTAATTAATGGGATTTGAAATACATGTTACCAGATCCAGCAGAGATTTATAACAGCCGTAGCTTTCTGCTATGTACAAAATCTTTCCATGCTTTTTGTTGTTGTTGGCAGGGGGGGGGGGAGGGGGAGGCTCACAAAGGTCATCAGCAAAATTCAAACATGGTTGTTTGAAGATAGTTCTTTATTTAAGAAAAAAAAGTGTTGTTCATCAAATTCTGACTGAAGAAAAGAACCAGATTCTTTTGCTAAAAACAGAAAGATGTTTACAGTTTTCAGATGATATTTAATTGAATTTGATATAGGAATCTTTCACATCTACTTTTCAGTATATCATCCATTATTTATATTGGCAGGTACTGAGTGTTGCACTTAGGACTAAATATCTTTAAATACTGGTAGCATAGTATAATCATATCTTTCAAATTTGGAAATTAAACTGGTTTTGACTATAGGACATGTGATTTAGATTTAAAAATATTTTGCTCAAGCCACGTGTAAGCAATGCAAATATTTTCAGATATCTAGGCAAGTATTTTGTGATCAAAACCAAGACAAACTCAACAAGCTAAAATATTTTGAAGAGGACTGTAATGCAACAGTTATCTTCCCTCATCCCTGAACTACTTATTGGAAAAGTACTCCTTAGCTCTGACCCATTGCTATTCAAGGCCACTCACTGTAATCATCCATTTTCTCAAGTGATTTTTGAGGTAAACATCAGGCTCAAACAAAAACATGGACTTGATTACAGGAACTGACTGACAGTGCAAATAAATCACAGGGTCCCAATGCTGTGAACAGCATTGCTGCTTGAAATCAGTAGAATCATCCAATTTTACATAGGTGCACAACTTGGTACAAGGTAAGCAGGTCACGCTGTCTATGCTTGTACTCCTCCTCTTGGACTCTCCAAATCAGGACTTAGCTGTTTTTTAAGCCTGGCCATTGTGACTTTAGAGGTCAGGGACTGCAAAGCCCACATAACCAGTGCAAGGTCTACATATGGAAGAGCATCATGCAGTCTTTTTGCCAAATGAACTCCTGGAAAAGATTTTGCTTGCTTATTTTGGTTTGCTATGACTGCTGTTCATCTTGAAGTAGATTCTATCTGCCAGTCCAGCAAAATAAAAACAGTCTTCCCTGTATTTATTCTTTGGCCACAGAACTGAAGATCAGTTGTCTATCTCTAGTTCAGTAAGAAAGTCTTATTTAATATTGAAGAACTATGTTTTCTTCTGTTTCTCAAGTCAACACTCAAGCTCACTAGAGATGCATTTATTTTCTCTGTATGGAGCTTTTATTCAGTTTCTATTACAAATGTTGCAGGTGATCATTAAACATTATTTGAAGCTGCATGCAGAGAAATCACACAAGTGCAGAGCAGGTGTTCAGACTGGCTCAGCAACCACAGAAAGCAAACTGACTCCTTACTTATCTTTCAGATGTATCTTTCAAGACTGCTGCTCTCCCAAGGGGTATTGTTATAGTAGAAATATATATGAAAGAGAGATTAGTGCATCTTAGAGATCTTGATTTTATCTTTGATTATATAGTTTGCAAAGATAGATCCATTAGCTCTTAGAAAATTACAGACATTTGTGGTTTAATTAACAGTATTACATGCAACTTGTTGCTGGAGAAATGGGTTACAAATAAAACATCTGCTCCTTAGCTTGTTCTCATTTCAGAGAGTGGTTAGGATGCAGACACCTTTTTCACTTCAGAAGCATAGCACTGAATGTAATTACTTGCTCACATGGAGTTATTACAACAAGCTACTCTTTAGATATTAAAGCAAAAATCAGATAAAACTACATTCTAGGAATTAGTAAAACTTACCCTCGACATAATATGTAGGCTAGGTAACCATGTTAGGTAACCAATGAAAATGAGAGATTCCAGTACCCTGCCCTCTCAAAAGTCAAGGAAAATGGCAAGTCTGCCTACTCTATCAATTAAATTCACATATGAACCCTGCTGCTATGTCTAATGTCTGAAATAAAGCTAGAAAGTTTGTCAATGAGAACATTTTTCCCTGTTTGTGCCAGTAAGTCACTATCTTTCCTCAGTAAGCAAAATTAGCACCAGTTTCACTGATTTGCAGTCTGCTCAGAGTCTAAAAGAACCTGGAGTTTTAATACAAAATTAACTTTCCAAAGTAGGTTTTCATAACTCTGAAAAGTCAACATGGGAGAGCACAATGACTACTGCTTTTAGGATTAAGAGCATTCTGTCAATGCATGGATCCTCATAACAATAGTGTGTTCACCCTTCCAGTTTGTAGCTAATAAGCCACAATTTCCATTTCATTTTTCAAAAGCATAAAGCATCCCTTTATGAGTGGATGGCAATGCTGCTAGCCTGTCTTAAAGAATTTACCTCCATTCCACCATTCTTACATCATAAAGAACAGTCTTTTGTCCATCTCAGGCTCATAGGAACAGTGAAAATGCCAATTTAGAAGATGCACTGACACAACACCTTCTTGCTTTTCACAATTTTAAAATGAAAGAAACATCACCAAAATGACATCTTATTCTCAATGGTATGGTTTTGTTGCTATTCTATATTTTGAAAATTCTATATTCAATAGCAATATTGCTATTGAAGAAATCTCAATAATTTATCAAAACGCACAATATTGATGGGGGGGAAGAACCTGCCACATTAGTTTGTCAACAACTCCAGTGCTGTAGGGTTGTCTATATCCTTTAGATTAAGTTCTCAGCAGAGAACTCCATATGGCAGTAACCATACCTGATTGTCATGATTTCTGTGCTGACTTCAGGACTCCCAACTGTTTTGACTGAAGTAGGGATTGACATAGTATTAACCTAAACAGGTGGTGAGAATGCAGTCATTTATTGAGCTAGTCCAATTCCCTTGTGGTTGGAGAATTGTGTTAAACTAAGTAAATAAGGCACTGTGTTTGAAACTTTGCAGTATGGCAGCCCTGGAGCACAGGCAAGTCTTCATCCAAGTGCCTCCAGGATTTAATTCACTTTAAAGGAATAGTTAGGCCTGAGAGATTATGTCCTTCCTCCTCTGGCATCAAGCAGGATTGTTGCTTGGATACAAGACAGTGCTGTAACTTGTATTCTTCAGATGAGATACAGCATTGCCTTTAGCCTTGCTCCTGTGCTAATGCAGTTCTCCAATTGCCAGACGTGGCACAATCTGTCCCTTAAAAAGGCAAAAGAAAGATTCATGAAAACCTCAGGGTTCATCTTCCTAACTGTTCCTATTAATTCATCACCACTGTAAAAATCTTAGTCTTAAAATCTTAAAAATACAGGTATGTTGTGTGAAAAGCTTAATACATTCATAGCTATTGCAATGTAAACTGAGTCTACAAAATTATTTGGATGGAACCTTTGATAAGCTTCCCTCTTAAAATTAATTCTTTGTTTTCTGATAAGAAACTGAGTAGGCAAACAACACTGCTCCTGCCCTGAGATTCGAGATTATATAGCTTCCAGGGGGGGAAAAAAATAAAAATATCCTCCTCCTAACCAAATAAAGGGTCTAAATTTCCTGGGTTTTGTTATATGTCACCAGACTGAAATTGAACATATTTTTGCAAAAACAATAGGTACTTTAACAAAAAAGAGAATCCTCTTTGTCATGTTATTAGAGGAATATACTCAAAGTCCTTTGAATAGTGAAGGTATACTCATGGCATTGTTTTCCTGATTTCAGATGGGTCATGATTTCTTTCTTCTGTTTCAAAGATGTATACAAAAAATAACTATATATAACAACATCTATTAACATGCATTTTCCAGAGTATATTGAAAAAAATAGTAAATATTGCACTGCTATTCAGCCTCAGTCTTACATTTATTTCACAATAAACAACCATTTCATTACTAATGTGTTTGTGTGTTTTTCTTTGAATATACAAGGTTTTACAAACTAATATTTTTGATTTGATTTTGGTTAATTTTGCAATGTAATTCTTGCCTCTGACTTAAGCACCACAAAAATTGTGTTTCACCATGAAAAATGCATGAATAAGAAACAAAATCTCATCCTAAGATCTTACATATATACACACACATATGTATATATACATGAAAATTATCCTTACATAAAACACACCTGTAAGAAGACCCTGTGCCATGATGCTAAAATTCCCCCTCAACAAAAAAATGCGAGAATGAGGTTGTTAGAGTATGCGTTATTAGCTCCTGCTCAATAGCACAAACATGATGGCTGATTTGTACAAATGGCCAAATACACACGCACTGCTCCTCTGTTCAGCTTAGCCATAAAGCATGATTGAAGCCATCACAGGGATGTAAAATTCATGTATATATGGTGTTAGGGTGAATTTTCCCCTTTAAAGCAAAGTGTTTTTATCATACTACCCTGTCTTGACCTCTGCAAATCCCAAACCATGCCTGGGAATCATCTAGAATAACGGCAGCTAGCATATGCCAGGACTACATTAGTGACTGTACTAAAAATGAACATTACCAGTGACCACAGGACCATGCTTCTATAGTTTACTAGTAAACTAATGGCAGTATGTCTTCCAGGACTGCCATTAGAAGTACAGAAAGAGGGTCTCATCAAAAGTTAAAAACCACTGCACTGTCTAGAACAGGTTTACCATGCTATACTACATATGGTTTCTTGTGTGAAAGAAAATGTTGGCAAAAACCCTCAGAATTTTGACAATATAAAGAAAGGGTAAAGACAATTATGTTCACATTAACACCAAAAGCTTTGGAGGAATAATCTCACTTTTTAATCACATAGTTTTGGAAAGTGGTAGCTTCACTTCCATGTCATTCAATATACAATCAGTGACTCTGTGATGCTAAGGTTGCAAATGCTGAAAGTTCATGGATATTTTCCAGCTCACTGTCCATGTCACCTCAGATCCAAACAACAGCTGTCTTTTTTTCCTCAAGCATAATTACAAACGGATGAAGAACATTTTTTGCTAAACTTAAGTTTACAGACACATAGGGGAGCAAATTTGTTTACATCATCTAGCTATACAACAATTGTCTGGATATTCCGATTTCCTTTAGAAACATACTTTTTGAGTGAAACATGATGCTCCTAAGATGACACCTAAATCCACTTTCTGTACCAAAATCAGATTAAATAACAATTAATAAAAAAGAAATTTCAAGAAAATTAAATTCACCCTTTAAATAAATACTTAAGGAAAGGGGAAGTTAAGACAAAATAACTTGTCAGCACTCATTAAACATACTGACATATATAGAGTAAACACCTGGAAATTATTACTATCTAAAAGTAATTTCCTTACCACAATGGTGATGTTAATATTAAGGTGAAAATGAAGTTGAAAGATGAGAAAGTCAAGAGTTCAGAAATCAGAATGTGTCAGAATCATATTCTATAACATGTATGATCATAATAGTAATAGGTCCCTACTATATTTTTTTTACCCAGGGTTCTAGACAATGATCTTAAGCTGATTGTGGGTTGTAGTGACCCGGAGTAACTACCTATTACACACAAAATACAGCATTATGTTATCAGTTGTACACATTCATGCAGTGACTAGGAGTCACCATTATGGGCCAAAATCTCTATGATGTGTTCAGTGCAAATATGCATTTTAAAAAATTCTGGATTTCACAAAATTCAATTTAAGATTTTAATTTAATTTTCATTATATATCTATATAACTAACAAGAAGACAGCTGTATAAGACAAATAAATTAATATTTCTTAAGACCGTCTCCCCCTTTTTCTTTTGTTGAAAATACTTTTTTTTCTGTAAAACATTTAAACAGCTTTGAAAAAATTTCTTTGAACTTTTGAACAGCAATGTTCTTTCCACATAAGTTACTACATTTTAGTCATGTAAAATAATCTCTTTAGTAAAACTTTGCTTTCTTTGAAATGCTACTTTCTCATAATTATTTCTGTGGCAGTAAAATCCAACAAATACAATGTTTGCTCATCAAGCCTAGCCTTTCAGCGTCTTATTTATTTTTCTTATCTTATTATTTTTTAGTTTAGTTTTTGTCTTTTGACAAAATTTAATAATTTTGACATTTCTTTGAAATCTAGGAAAAATATGACCCATGGAGGCCTTCTGTGTGATCTTCTGGGTGATTTTAAATTTATTTAAAATTCTGTAAGAATTCACAATTGCATGTCTAGAATTGCATTTATACCAATCCTAGCAATATGAACAATAATCAAGTCCATAAACTGTTACTTTACCTATTCTGGTGTCACTAATTGTTGCACTGTCAACTAAGGAGTGTTAAAATTGTTGTTAATTTGATATATGCAAGAATGTCAAGAGCTGATAGAACTGAAGCCCATAGTCATTCTAAAAGAGGAAGTGTCACTGAGGCATTCGCTTGAGATTCCTGACAGAACTGACTATTTCTGATCAAATTTAAATGGTATATATTTCATAGATCATGATGCATCTTGCCAATGTTGGAAAAAGAGCCTAAGTGTTCTCTATTGTATGTGACTTCTAATTACTTGCATTATACCAAGTGAAATAAGTATTGTGAGTTTTCGCACTGTAAAAATAACTCCAACATTGTAGCATACTTGTCTTAGACGTGGTTGAAGAATATTCTGACATTTTTCTTTTAAACAGTCATAATCAATAGAACAAATTCAGATCAAGTTGCAAGAAATGAAGTATCCAGGTTCATCTTCCCATCACCTGGATTGTTACCTCAGCAAGTGCTACCTGCAGACTTGTTTTTACAGTTATGCCATATTACATCCTGAGGAAAGTAATGAAAACCAAATACATCACCCTTTCCAAAGACTAATATAATTTTGTAGAAATGAAGTCTGAATGATCTTTCTGTAACATTCTTGCTGATATCCAGTTTGACTCTGTCTTCTAAATTATGTTATTTATTATTCTTCCCCAGTGATTGTCTAGATATGGCCTACATGAAGTCCAGAAAAATTTTCATTGCAAAGATAAATGAGTAAATAGAGCCCACTCTTACAGTCTTCAAATGGTAAGAAATAATACAGATAAGAGTTCATTAAGGCAGTGGCTGCAACTGCAATGAAGATAATTTATTTGTACCATGTTACTCCTTGCACTCTATTTCTGCATAAACAATCATATGCATTACCATTTGTGGACAGACAGTTAGCATCAAGTTTGCAAAATCAGGAAACGAGTCACAAAGAGGATATTCTCTTAGGATTGATTTACAGACTGGTGAAAAACAGTTTGACGGTAGTGTAGTAGACAATAAGGCTCCGGAAGACAGAAGATGTGTCTACCTTTGAGAATGAAGCGCATGTTGCAAAAGTCTCTATCTTCTTCCTTTGAGAGGTAGGTAAATTGTTCTGCTTCTTCTATGTTTTTAAAACACAACTCAACTATCACAATAACAAAGAACTCTTAAAGGTTACAATTTATTATCAGTGAACGCTGAATTACAAATGCAATTACTATTCTTCAGCTCTAAGTGCCTAAAAAACAGTATGATCATACAGATTTCTGGAAAATGGGGGGAAGGGGAAAGGAAGAGAGGGAGAATGAGCCCTATCAGTTAGAATGAAGAATTACAGGCACTTTCATAGGATTAAATGCTAAATGAGTCATATTCTAGAGAAAGAAACACTGCTGTGTTCCCTGTTCTTTTGTACTGAATTTGTTACCATCAACTCTTGATTGGAGATGCAAGATACTTGGCAAATTCTGGAAACTAATTTTCTTCTACACTGTAAAACTGTCAAACTGTTTAAGCAACTAGTGTTAGCAAATTAGAGCCAATACTGGTCTCTTCCTGTTTATGGCCCATATGTGTTA
Source organism: Falco cherrug (assembly GCF_023634085.1). Taxonomy (NCBI): domain Eukaryota; kingdom Metazoa; phylum Chordata; class Aves; order Falconiformes; family Falconidae; genus Falco; species Falco cherrug. The sequence goes on from NC_073699.1 coordinate 66,068,875, forward strand.
CAGGTCTTAAGAATTCTGCTAAGGCTCTGCAGTGTTTAGTGAAGAGATGCTCTGTTTGATTTAGAAGTGCTCTGCCTCAAGATAGGGACTTCTGGCTAGAGGATTTCAGTCAAAATAATTGCCCTGTAATCAGCTCATTAATTATGTTTTTATGTAACGACATTTATTAAAAAGTCAAAAAACATGCTAATTTGCTCAAATAAAAATGAATTATATTTCTTAAACGGCCTTGTCTTAATTAGTTTAATTACCATACTAAATCTATCTGTCTCAAGCTGATATATATCCATGCAGAAGAAATGTTACTGATCTTACAAAAACAAGTTTGATTTCAGTTCTATGAAACCCTGCTAATGATTTATATTAAAGTATTGATGAACAGGCTTCTAAACCATCGTTGCACTTCAAGCAATAATAAAAGCTATTAGTTTTGTGTTCAGACACTTTGGCAATTAAATACACAGGAAAAAAGAAGCAGAAGCACTAAAGAACAAGTATAAGCAACATCTCATCTGTAGGATGCCCCACAGCAAACATTCCATTAACAACAGGTTAAACAGTTTCAACTGGGAAAAGCCCATCAGACAAAAATACAGCACAAAAAAGTCACAAATATGTGCACTACAGTCCAATAGACTGATGCTTCAGACTTTCCCTTATATTTAATGTTCATATAAAATTTTATTGGAACTTTTCAGCTGTAGCTATTTACTATGTGACAGCTCATATTATTATCGATGTAGTCATAGTAATTTGAATATACAGGTATCCCTGTTCTCACCCCCCAAAAGAAGACTATTTCCAAGTTAAATACAAACGTGTGGGATCTGAAAATATGTTGGGTTTCTGTATATGATACTATATCATACAACCAAATCCTCCAAAGCAGGTATTTTCTTTTTCTTTCTTTCTCCCCCACCCCACCCCCCAACCCCAGAAAAAAGAAATGCCTGTTGCTTATCTTTTTTGGCAGTGAAATCCAATTTTCATTAATGTAGCTGTATGACCAGTTTTTTTGCAGATGAACACTGCATGTCTCCACAGCAATGAAACACACTTACAAACTGGAAACTACTGCCAAATCATGTAACAAATGCTAAATTTGGTAATAAAACTAAACTTTCCTCCCAGTGTAGTTTTTATCAAGTATCCTTCTCAGGAGAAATGGCACTAGCAGAAGCACAAGGCTATAAATGCTATCTATAAAAATAACTAAGTGCCCCAAGGTGATACCCTGACTTAATTCTTGCAGTTAAGAGGTGAAGCCCTTAAACAAGTGACAAGAGTTGCAGGAAAAAAATAATTCTATGAGGGTACTTACTGATTTTACATCAATAATCTATTTGCATTATTTCATAAGGTATTAATGACACCTAAACACATCCAACCTTCAAAGATCTACTACAAATCTGAAAAAAAGAGGAAACATTTATTTCCTTACACTCCACCTCCACTTGTCTCATCATTATATAATCCATAAAGTTAAAACCCTGAATGCATCACAGCAGTTATCATTTTCAAGCCACATATGCATACTTTTATGAAATGTTTTAGCTTTAGTCTTGGATATAAAATGAATATGAATTCGATCTTGAGCAGTTTATTTGTACTGCATACCATCAGCCATGAATGAGTTTTTCTTGTCTAAAGGATAATTTCTAATGCAGTAGGAATGGGATATTAAGTTGCAGAAGTGACCAAGTTTTGCTACATATAGAGAGAGAGAGAGAACCCACTTGAGAGTTTATTTCTGACTTAATAGTGATATCTAATATTTAGAGATTTTTTTAAAAGTGAGGAAAACTAGCTGTATTCTATTTAATATAAAAGAATTTTTGTGGGCATAAAAGCAAGCTTCATTTTTTTTCTGATATCACAGATTAATTTAGAAACAACCTCCCCAAAAACTTCAGAGTATTTTTTCCCATAGATATAGTATATACTCAACTTTGATAAAGTAGTTCAAGCACATTGAACTCCAGCTGCAGAATGAAGAATAAAACTGCTATGGCCCCTTAAGGAAGTCTTAACCTTGAAGTAAAAAAGAGAAAGGGGACAAAATTAGAGACCAAAGGAGAAATAAAATAAAATTAAAAAAAAATCCTGCAAAGCATTTAGTATTTTTTTAAAAAGCTTCTAATTAAAAAATACTTTGCCATTTGTCAAGGTCAATAACACCTCATTCAAAAACCATAATTTGTGAAGTAATGTAACAAAGTAGCAACATGTATATTTAGAAAATAATAAATTCAGATGAGGTACAAAAAAAGGTAAATTTTATTGCAGCCTTAAAAAACAAATAATAAATCTTTGATATATACTGTTAATAGGAATAGACCAATACAGTTACAAAAGTAGTCATAAAATATAGCAAGGCATATTACTTTTCATAATAAATACATACTCATAGGTTACATGAATACATTACTTAAAGGATTTATTTTTAGCATGAGATGGGTTGGAGCTTTCTGGTTTAAAAGTCCTGAAGTATCACATTAGACTGAAAGGCAAAATAGGTTTGTAATACTGTACTTGAATGGTGGCTGACAAAAAAACATTATTTTTTTTTTCATATAATCTAAGACCTAGGTAAGGATGTAAATTGGTCTGGGTTCTGTGTTATTTCTTTGGTGAATCAAGTTTGATTCTTTAATCCAAGAACATCTCCTGAAAAAGAAAGACACCAAAGAAATTTGCACTTCTAAAACCCCATTGTTATGCTTTTTCACCATTTTGAAATGCGTGTCAGGGACACTTTACACCTTTTATAATGCTTACTAAATTTAAACAAATCCATCAAAGAAATCTGGACTTGAAAAAGCACCTTTATTATTATTCTGCATAATTAGCAGTTAACAATCATGCAATATATTAATCACATTTATTACACAGGTGGCTTTAGAGGAGACTGAAGTCACATTATGCAAACATAGGCTTTGCATAGTTTACAAGTTAAATAACACAAGGTGAAGAGACATTATGCACAGCAACGTTAGAACACCAAATATTATGTTAGTTCATGTTTATTAATTTCCTGAAGCTACTTAAAAAATATAGTGAAATACTTAAGAGACAAGATATGTAAAAAGGAGGTGGAGCAGGATATACAGGAAAAGAAGAGAGAAAACTAATGCAACAGAAAGATATACAGGCAGGCATGAAGTTGAGAGTGACACTGAGAGCAAATTAAATATTAAAAAGAAAATAAAATTAAAAAATTAACCACAGGAGTGCATGTTGGCTCCTAAGCGAGGCTAAACAACTGTCTGGAAAAGTGCAAGCTGGCTGTAATGGAAACAATTCTACCAACCTACCGGCAGCAACAATTGAGCCCAGGAAGTTTCCCCAAGATTGCTTCATTTACTCACACGGTTCTCTGAATTTCCACAGGTCTGTGATTTAGCAACTTTCTTTCATTCCACTGGTTTCTCTCTTCAGGTTTTACCCTGGCCACATGGCAGTGAAGGAGGACGACATCACCTTATCACAATTCCCCTTTACATGAAGTGCTCTGAACCTTCTGGATCCCCACCTCTGGGGCACAGGATGATTGCTACAACACCCCATTAGATCTGCACTGTATTATGCAACAGCTTCTATTCTGTTTCCTCCTACACATGCTCCTGCTGAAATTTATACAATAGTTAGTGAGAAACAGTGATAAACTTGTTGAATTTAATGTAGCTAGCAAGTGTAGTGTGTTGACCTTGGCTGGCCACCAGATGCCCACTGAGATGCTCTACAATGGCTCCTCCTCTGCAGGAAAGGGGGAGAAAATAACATGAAAGATAAGGACAGGGAGATCATTTACTAATGAATTACTGTCATGGGCAAACAGTTTCCACTTGGGGAAGACCAATTTAATTTATTGACAATTAATAACAGAGCAGGATAGCGAGAAAAGAAAATGAGAAACACCTTTCCCCCACCCCTCCAGTCTTCCCTGGCTCAGTTTCACTCCCAGCCTTTCTACCTCCTCCCCCATGCAGCATGGGGGAATGGGGAATGGAGGCTGTGGTCAGTTCATAGTGTTTTGTCTCTGCTCTTCCTTATTCCTCATGCTCTTTCCTTGTTCCAGCATGAGATCCCTCCCATGGGAGACAGTTCTTCATGAACTTCATTGTGGGTCCTTCCCATGGGCTGCAGTTCTTCACTAATTACTCCAGCACGGGTCCTTTCCATGGGGTACAGCCCTTCAGGAACAGACTGCTCTAGTGTGGGTCCCCTGTGGGGTCGCAGGTCCTGCTAGAAAATGCTCCTGCATGGGCTCCTCTCCATGGGACCACAGACCCAGGAGCCTGCTCTGGCATACACTCTCCACAGGGTCACAGCTTCCTTTAGAAAGAAAATGTGCATGTATTTTCTCATGACAGTAGAAGAATGATTCAGGACCCAGACACCATCTATGTAGTTTGAGTTTATATGCATTCATTTTATACTTACTTTTAAATGAAAGCATAAACATAAAACACAGAAAAGCGGAGAACACAACTCAACTGAATTATGCTGCTGGTAGCCAAAAATTCTGGGTTTGCCTATAAGCTAAATCTGAGTATCTTTAACTCATTGTTTCAGTGTTAGGCCTGGTAGAAATCTAGAGTCTGCTGAGAGCTGCTGCAGTTCTTTCTGCACCCTGAGACCAGACCTCATAGTCAAGGACATTGAGCTAGAGGACAGGCAGAAGACCACTTAATCTTTGTTGGAGACATGTCCAGCATGCATTCTCAGTAGATGCCTCACTAACACAGGAAGGGGTCCCATCACCAATAGTTGGGAAAACTGTTCTTTAAATCATGTAGATGTATGAATTTCTAATTCACATCTTTGATAACAACTCAGCAATCACAACTTATATTCAAGGGTAAGGGAGAGAAAGAGGTCCAGTTGGAAAAATTTCTTCAAGGGAAAAAGAAAAAAGTAGGCTTAGAATGTATCTAAAACTAATAATTGTATGTTTTGCCAAAGAAAATAACACTTTTTTCACTTATTTTTGTACAACTTTATGATCCCTTTGATAAGCTGCCTTAAATAAATAAAATGGTGAAGGACATAAATGCCTGAGAAAACCTTAAATAAAGCACCTTATGCACTGCAGACAATTTAATTCTGGTGCTGTCACCTTCCATGAGGAAAATGTAGGCAAATTAGCCTTTTGGAGTTGTAATATGGTAGAACTGCTGGATATATAATATTCACATTTTGAACTACTATTTTCATCCACAGGTTAAAATAATTATATGTGTTGAATGTGCATCTTTTGAATATTAGTCAGTTATGAGCCACAGATTACTTGATAGTATACTAGAAAATGCTGTGTGTAAACACAGAGTAAAATTGCAAAATTTTAGTGACATTTTCACCATATAATAGTCAGAAATTCTGAAGAAAACATAGTCTAGTTAGTTAGAAACAATGACAGAAGCCTTACGTGAAAGGAAATTTTGTCACTTGTAATACTGTATCAATTAACACAACTCTATATCCTCTTATTTTGGCGACCTACTTGTAATGGTTAAATGATTTGATAAGTCATACTTTCAAACAAAACAAAAAAAGTAAAGAATAAGATATGTCTCAAGAATAAAAATAAATTATAATGATCAGTTGCAGGACAGCAATGCAAAACCCTGCAGAAAATTCTTTCAAAGTAGATTCAGCAGCAAGAGTGAAGTTACTCTCAAAAATACATTGGCCTTGGTATCAAAGATTTATTTGAATGAAGTTCCTGGCAAATGATCCAAGAAACTAATAACAAAAGACCTTATACTATGATGTAAATAGAGTAGCACAACATTGCAGCCTCAGAGAATTCAGTGATGAACAAAACAAGACTGCAATGTTTGGCAGCTGCAAGCTCAGCAAGTCAGTCCAGAAAGCAAATTTGATTTGAAGTAAAAAAATAAGCTTAGAAATAAAACAGCAGAGATAGCATACAACATGCATCATAAAATGCAGTCAATAAACACATCTATCCAGAGAATATGAGCTCATTCAACCAGAAAAGAAAGTAATGCCAGCAAAATTACAGATGTATGGTAAATCTAAAATGTAACACAAAACTAAAGGGAAAAATCAGGCTGAAATAAAATCAAATCCAAACCCACCCCCAAAAAAAACCAAACAAAAAAACCACCAAACAAAACACCAAACTAATACCAAAACAATTAAGTAAATAGAATCAAAGTCTTGGAAGAAGAAGGGAAGTATACAGACAATTGTCTTAAATGTAAGACCACTTTTGGAAAATAATGAACTGACTTAGAGATACCTATCACAAAAATGGAAAAATTGAATAACAGAAAGACACATACCAGAAAAGATTTTTCATTTCAGAATTGTTGTGATCTCCCCAACTTTTCCGTTTGAATTTAAAAAAAAAATCTCACATTTAAAAATATTTCATTAACTTTTACTTCTAATCAATGCCACGTGCACTTGGAATACCCTATAAATGGGCAGTACCCTATAAATGGGCAGATGTTGTTTAGCATTATTTACCATTAAACTATCCTGTTATTAGATTAACAACAAATTCTAGCATTTAAAATTTTTATTACTGCTGTTATTTGTATTAGATTAGTATCACGTATCAATCATAATACATAGCTTTTAAACCAGTACTTTATTGCACTATTTATAAATGACACTTACTCACTTTCAGTGGGTAATGCCACCTGAGCTCTGTCTGCCTGTCTGCTTGATGAGTTTGATACAACATGAGCCATCAGTGCACACTCACAGCAAAGAAGATGAAGCCACATCTGGAGTGCTGGGTCCAGTTTTGGGCTCCCCAGCACGAGAGAGACATGGAGATACTGGAATGAGTCCAACGAAGGGCCACCACAAAGGCAACTGGAGGCTCTGAGCATCTATCTTAGTAGGAGAGGCTGAGGTCCAGGACTGTTCAGCCTGCAGAAGGAAAAGCTATGGGGATCTTATCAATGTGTATAAATACCTCATGGGAGGAAGTAAAGAAGAGCCAGAAAGACTCTTAGTAGTTCTCAGTGACAGGGCAAGAGGCAATAGACTCTGCACATCTCTGATGTTATGAAGACTTATTTTCGCTTGAACATTTTGATTAAGAGAACAATGTTATGGTATTAGCGTAAGGATGAATTCAGAAATTGGTGAGTTATTTTCATTAGGCATGCCATATTAATGCCACTTAAAGGACTGAGTCCTTTATCAAATAAAACATTAACAGGAGATCCCAATCTTCATGATAGTCCTTCTATACTAGCTACTTCAGTTTTAAAGTGTTGTCTAGCTTCATTTACAAATCTTCTCTATGGATGGGAACTGAGCTAAGGAAAAGTTAAATCATGCGTCTAGCCAACAATACAGCAAAGATCTGAAGATGACACTCAATTCTGAATTGAACGCTCTTCAGGTTGTATGGAGCTTTTATTATATTTAAGTGATTCTTACAAAAAACACTGGAAACATCCTCAGCTGTAACAAAAACTCGTATAGTACTGAGTCATAGGATAAAATAGGAATAGGAATAGAATACAATACAATAGAATAGAACAGTACAAGATATTTCTGTTGGAAGGGACCTACAGTGATCACCTAGTCCAGCTGCCTGACCAGTTTGGGGCTGACCAAAAGTTAAAGCATGTTACTAAGGGCATTGTCCAAATGTCTCTTAAACACTGACAGGCTGGGACATAAACCACCTCTATAGGAAGCCTGATCCAGTGTCTGAACACCCTCTTGGTACATAAATGTTTCCTCATGTCCAGTGTAAATCTCCTTTGGTACACCTTTGAACCATTTCCATGTGTCCTGTCACTGGATCTCAGGGGGAAGAGCTCAGCACCTCCCTCTCCACATGCCCTCCTCACGAAGCTGCAGAGAGCCATGAGGTCGCCCCTCAGCCTCCTCTTCTCCAAACTAGGCACAGCCAAAGTCCTTAGTTACTCCTCACAGGACATGCCTTCCAGCCCTTTCACCAGCTTTGTTGCCCTCTTCTGGGTGCATTCAAGGACCTTCAAAACTTTCTTAAATTGTGGGGCCCAGAACTGCACACAGTGTTTACTGTGAGGCTGCACCAGCACTGACCACAGCGAGACAAACCCCTCCTGTGCCCGGCTGGTTGTGCTGTGTGTGATGCCCCCCAGGGTGTGGTTTGTCCTCTTGGCTGCTGGGGCACATTGCTGACAACAGCAATCTATGTCAGAAATACAAACTCATGTGTGTGACATTGAACAATGTTTAGTTATCCAGGCAGTGAAGGTCAACTGTGAAATCCTCAGTGGTCAAAAACAGCTTGATAATGGCAGTATGCTATGGAAACATTTCAAATATGTATTCCAGAACTTTTCAAAGGAAGGAAATTGAATTTATTCTAGGACATTTATAACCTTATTTTTACCACTGAAAACTATTCCCACAATTTGAGAAGTACCACACTTTATGGAAAGAAGTGTATGAATGATTGTCTACAAAAAGATTGCAAAATAAATGTGCATATTGAAAATTAGATGAGACCAGGTGAGTTCTAGATGACTAATTAGAACAATGTATTTGGAGAGAAATCTGAAAAAAACCAAACAACTACACTAATCAATAAAATAGTTATAATTTAAGTTGTTCGGAGAATTATCAAGAGTAGAGCTGCGTCTGGACAGTAGTCTTCAATTGGGAGAACCAAAAGTTCTACAAGCTCTACAAGTACTACAAGAAAACACAAAGACTTCATGAGAAAAGGCAAAGGAAAGAAGGAATAATGGGATGAGGAGGAGCGGTCATGACTTCACATGTTCAACATGCTTTCTCGTAGAATGTCCATAGACTAAATCAATAAACACAATGAGGCAATTAGAGAATGACTTTTTCATTTGCATACTATTTAGCTTAAACACTGTTCATTTACTTCAATTAATGAAGTAAACAGAATGAAGAGACTCTATGATAGTGCTAGAAGTGAAAACTACTGATCTAAGGTAAAGATTTGGGGCAAGGGGGAAGAGAGCTTTTGCTTTGGTTTTATTAACAAATATTTTGCATTTTAAATGAGCAAGCCGTACAGATTTTGATCTCTGACTCTTCTCATGTGTGGTCTAATTTTCTGTAAGAACTGCATTTTCACATGAATTAAAGAAATTATGACACAATGCATTCAATAAAATTAAATTACACCCATATTGAGCAGAAGTGGAATGAATGTAATAAGCAAAGAGATATATCTTTTTAAGCCAGAAGAAACAGAAATACAACTTAGATGGGATAACATTCTCAATATATAACAGGCTGAAAAAAACCACAAACCCTGATTAATAAAACAGCTATTGGACTGCCCTTTAAGTAAAAGTTAACACTAGGGTATGAACATCCACAATGAAAAAAAAAAAAACCAGAACTGATTAAAGTTTTGGAAAGGCAAAGTACTTTTAGAAAGTAAAAGTGAAAACTGTAATTTCTCCCTAAACTTCAAAGCTCAACCCACAGTCAAGTAGGGTACCTTAATCCTAAACGTTCTTACTAAACCAAGATAAAAATGCATGGAAGTTACTACAGGGATCTGGAGATTTGTACTCTGATATCTTTAAGCATTTCAATATAAAACCGTAGAAACTGGTTTCCAGGAAGCTACTGTAAAAAAAAAAGGTTCACATTGATCCCTAGAATTAGCCATTGCCAACACTCATTGTTCGCTTCCTAAGCTTTCAGGTATGTCAGAGGACCTAGACAGCCATGTTCACAGAGTCCAGAAATTTTGAGATTATGACAATTACAACCACAGAATTCTAGAAAATTTGATCTAAAAAACTATATTCTAAATTTCTTGATCTATCCAAGGTCATGTCATATAAATTCGTTACAAGAACTTGGGAAAAAAAAAATCCACAGCTTGCCTAATCCACCTACTCTAATGCTACAAGCTTTTTCTGCATGAACAAAATGCATCATTCCTTGTTGTCATTTAAACCCTGTGCTTTTGTATTATAAAAACAACATAAAGAGCAGATTATTTCCTATCTTCTTGCAGAATTGTTTGTGTATAAAAATGTATTATCTTGTTTCTTTCTTAAGCACTTCTCTAGACACCCTCAGTTACTTCAGTCTCTCAGATAATTTCCAGACTTTCAGTCATTCTTTTTGGCTCCTCGGGACTCTAACAGGTCCACATCTTTCTTGAGGTGTCTTAAATTGGTCCAAATATAACAGGCAAACATTACAATTATGGAGTCAGGTGTAAGATAATTTCTTACATCATACAAAATATACCTATTTATACAGACCAGAGGAATGTTTGTCTTTTTAGCAACAGCACCGTTACTGTTATGTACTAGTGAGTAACATAAAATGTATTAATTACTTTACCCCTATATTTTCCAAAGACTGCATCTAGGTCAACTATGTCTCATCTTTCTACTTATATGTTAGGTTATTCCTATTGTACATTTATCCCTATGATCCTTCTAGTCCAGTAATCAGTTATTCAGTGTGTTTATTAGTCAACATGGTGGCTGCCCTTCTTCACCTGTGTCAACAGTTTAGGCAGTTTGTTATTCATCTAGAAAACACATCATTCATGAAAATATCAACAATTAAGAGGGGGGGAAAGAAGAAGAAGAAGAACAACAAAAAAGATCAGACCAGACCCTGGCACAATCACAGGTGATTATATACTGCCAGTCTTCATTTTGACAGCAAATCAATCACTGCTCTTTCCTGGTAGTTGTCCAACTAGTTGTGAATTTACTTTCTAACACTTTTTTTTCTAGGCTATTTTTGCCCTAAGTGGTTCATAAGAGAATCAAGACTGGGTATCAAGCAGCTAAGTCAAAACATTCTGTATCTTCTGACAGTCTTTAATCTGTAAGCCCTTCTCCTTCTCATGGAAGGAAATTAGAATCATTTGTCACTGTCCAGTTTCCTCTTCTGTTTCTATCACACACATGTGCATGCACACACACACAATTTTGCCATCTCTCCAGCTGGACTTGCTTTGAGAGAACCTGGGGTGTTTTTGTTGTTGTTGTTGTTTCTTTTTTTATAGTATATAGGACAACAGGGGCCTGGTTTCTGTCTGTTACATATCTAGACTACAAATTGCTACTGTTACATACATAACTACTGGAACTTCAGCCAGCACGTTGGTGTTGATTCAGAATGGAGAATCTATAGAGAAAGTCATGTGCAGTACATTATAAAGCAATATCTAAAAAAGATCAGAAATTTCAAACTGAAATCTTAGTGCCGGGGACTAAATGCTTCTGCACTTACTTTGACAATATTTACTCTAAAGGGGGGAAAAAAAGCATATTCTGTCATATAATCTCAAAATTCTTCATAAAAAGGTGTTAATACATTTCTCACAGTTGTGGCAAGGACTCAGTGGGAAACAAACTGTTCTGGTTTTGGCTGGGATAGAGTTAATTTTATTCCTAGTAGCTGGTACAGAGCTGTGTTTTGGATTTGGTATGAAAATAATGTTGATAGCACACCAGTGTTTTAGTAGTTGCTAAGTAGTGTTTATACTAAGTCAAGGACTTTTCAGTTTCTCAGGCCCTGCCAGTGAGAGGGCTGGAGAAGCACAAGAAACTGGGAGGGAACACAGGCAGGACAGCTGACCTAAACTGGCCAAAGGGGTATTCCATACCATATGAGGTCATGCTGACTATACAAACTGGGGTGAGTTGGCTGGGGAGGATCGCTGCTTGGGACTGGCTGGGCATCAGTCAGGGGGTTGTGAGTAATTGTATTGCATATCCTTTGGGTTGTTTTGGTTTTGTTGGGTCCCCCCTCCCCGAGTTTTATTTCTTTTTATCTTTTTGTTATCTCCCTTTTCACTTCTATTATTAGTAGTATTATATTTTACTTTATTTCAATTATTAAACTGTTCTTACCTCAATCCATGGGTTTTACTTGTTTTCTGATTGTCCTCCCCATCCCGTTGAAACAGAGCCGAACAAGCAGCTGCATAGTACTGAGTTGCTGTCTGGGTTTACAACACAACAGTTAAAAAAAAAAAAAAGTTATTAAACTATTTGAAGTGTTAATCAGCAACCTGTACAGAGAATCAGGTAAATGTTTACTCATGTCTTGTAGCTTGACTACCTCCCTTTTCTTCATATTCTTCTTTTGCAAAATACTTGTTGTGTCAAAAGCCATGGTTGGTCACAGTTGCTGTAGGCTGAACAATGCCAGATTGATCCTTAAACCTAAAAAAAAAAATAATTAAAAAAAAATAATCCATTTATTAATCTATTCTTTTGAGAAAAAATCTGTGACAAAAAGAACTTTCATGAAGCTGGAATTTCAGAAATCTCTTATTCAACTGCATGAGCGAATGTGGATAATATGCCTCTCACTAGCTATTCTTACCTCCAGGTGAAGAGTTGACCTGTGTTTGATCAGAAAGAAAGAGTAAAGATGCACAGAAAACAATAAATGAAATGAGGTCACAGTTCTCTTACTAAATCTAAGGACAAGTGGATTTTCATTTCTTGGAGAATTGCCAAACAGGTCAGTTTATGCTGTTGATAGTCTCTCTTCTCCTTGACCCATAAAAACAGACTACCTGAACCTTGCCGCTGTAGTATGATAATGTTTCTGACATTACAAGTTTTCCTTACTGGTTTATGTTTAGGGTTATTTAAAGTGTGGAGGAAAAGTAAAAATATTCTGCACTCTTTCTTCCGTGAATCATTATTCTCTTTTCCCTCTTTTAGATCTTCCAAGACCAGACCCAGGCAGTAGAGAGACTTTTCCCATTCCTCTAACCAAAAATGCTCATCACTTTTCTCAAGACTCTGCAAAGGCAAAATCCTTCTTAACTGTTACGATTTGTTGGGCTGAAAGTTACACGCTAAGTGAAGCCAAGGTCAGTATCTACCGTGAGATGTAATACATCTTTATATTGACTGAAACACTGAAATCAACGAAATTATAATTGGACAGAATGTTTAGGTAACTAGAAATCCTACTGAAGACTTTGAAGTTTTAAGAAATGTCCAAGGGAAATCCCTGAAATTCCCATACCTAGAAACATATTGCCAGTGATTAGAGTCAGGTCACAGACTATAGGTGATTTCTGGAGTCTTGAATGACACTATGTAATGCCCGTCTCACACTCAACTAGGTATTTTAGAAGTTGGGCCATGGAACGCATGAACAAAGAGCTTACTGTAATGAAGAGTTATCTGTGGTAACATTACTGTACTTTCCTTACAGGGTTTAGTATAAACAAAATCCTGTTTCAACAAACTGATTCCTGGTGGATACTAGTACTCCATTGACAGGTCTCCTGTGGTGTAGCACAGCTTCTGGTTACCCCTCATAAACTTTGTTCAGTTAATGTATTTCAGGACGTTTGATCATTATCCCAACTCTTATGAAAGCATGACTGAAGAATTCCAGTAATTGTCATGGTTCTGTGCCACCCTTGAAAGCAACAATGCTAATATGTTATTAAGAAGACTTAGAGACAAGCTGCTGCTTGAATATCTTTGTGTTATTTGCACAGATTATATTTTTTCCCCATAGTCAAAGAATCATTGAAATAAAGCTCTAAATTTTCTTTTCTTCTCAAACAGCCAAGAACATTTTCATGTCCAGTGTTTTGGAGAAAAAAAACACAAACACACACACACAGAGATACACAGAGATATATATATTATATATTTATTTGTGTATATATATAACCTCAGGTTCAACTCCATTCTCATCCATGCAAGTATTCTATATATAAACAGAAAAAAATATGCTTTCAAAATACAGTTAAAGTAAATAAAATCAGAGACAAAGAAGCCAGATTCTCAGCTAATATAAATCAAAACTTATTCTGCCAATTTCAGAAGAGCTACCTGATCCACTGGGTTTTGAATATGACCCTAGACACAACTGGTTTACTGTTTGGTGTATGGTATTATTTTTCCCCTAGTGACAATTTTAACTAAAACATATATTTCCAAGGCTTTTATCAACTCTAAATTTCTTAAAACCCACCTTAAAGCATTAATACAGTAAACAAACACATGGCAACTTCTCAGCCATTGTAGCAGATTATAATTGTAGAAACGGTCATTGCAGTAAATTATACCCTTCTTATATGGAAAGTTTTACATTATTTCCAAGAAGAATGAGTGCAGCTGTGTAAAACACATTGGCATGTACATACACACAGTCTTTCAACAAAGCTTCACAGCTAAGGAATAGACTACAGGGAATATTTTTTTTCTTTTTTTTTCCTTCTTGAAGGGGAAATAACATCATAGATTAATAAAAGCATAATATATGCTCTAAAATGAAGCATAGCAGAATACAAATTATACATACTTTCAGCATATCTTCTGAGGCAGGAGACACCCTCCATATTCTACCTGGAAGAACTAAACATATCTCACAGTGGTTGATGAAGATGGTCTATGGAGCTGAAGCCAAGAGAATCATCACTTCAGTGTCTAGTCTTTTCTTCAGAGGAACTTATTGCAATTTATGAAAAAAATAGGCAAGGTCTCGCATACAAAAGTCACTCATATATGTGCAATCCACATTAAACTGGAAGAGTTTAAGGATGTTAAGAAGGGTGTAAGACAGCACACCAAGACCAAGTCATGTGAAAATAGCCTTGAGCTGAATAATGAGAATGTAAGGAATAAGTGAAAAGAAAACATTAACAAATAATAAAAATAATTGGACAAAACCAGCACACCAAGACCAAGTCATGTGAAAATAGCCTTGAGCTGAATAATGAGAATGTAAGGAATAAGTGAAAAGAAAACATTAACAAATAATAAAAATAATTGGACAAAACCAAGACCCTAGGTTAAGAATTTACTTCTTTCCTGATTTCTAGAAGGTACAAATTTAGAATCAAAGATCTGTAGTTCCTTTTTCATCTTGCCTGTTCAGAATGTCAGTGCAGTAAGTCCATTTTTCACATTAGTATCTATTATTCTGCACATCTTTTTCAGCTGCCTAAAACTTTTCCTTCATCCACAAGAGAAAAAAGGCAATAAGCAACTCACAAAAAAAAAATAAATTAATAATGACAGTGGATAGTGCATGATTGTACTGATCAGTAAGTCTAAGCTGGCACAAGCCTGAGAATTATTACAGTAAGATGACCTCAGAGCTACCCCAAAAATGGTAAGCAGAATCACCATGAACACCATCCTAGTCAAGCAAAACTTGTAAGTCAAGTGTTTATGTTTGGCATTCGTAATAAGGAATATATTTCCCTATTAGGCTTTAGTTATTCTTTTGTTTCAAAACTAACTTGTGAAACAGAAGTGGAAGCTTTGCACAATACAACTTACCCTCTGTAGCTGCAAGGATGTCCTTCTGCTGTGTATGATCTGACAGGTATTAAACTGATAATAGTCATCCCATAGCCCTTATGTTTATTTTGTTGACAGTACGTTAGTGCAGTTGCAAAAGAAAACTTCTTGTACTAAAGTCTCCATCGCATATCATCACTACAATGTTCTTCCAATTTCTGTCATATCTTTTAGTTCTGTGCATTCAGACTTGCAGTCATTGCTTTACGTGTCTGTATGGAGAAGCTGGAATACATGACCATATTTGTCTCTCAAATAGGTGTGCAACTTTTGTATTCAATTATTGGATAATTATAGGGGATTTTGTTGGAGTTGGGATTTCTAATTGGTTTACTTCTCCCTTTTCTTTGTGACTGTAGAAATTTAAGATGCTAATTTGGTTGCTGGTTTTATTTCTTAGTGCAGAACCACACATTTCAGTGCTGAGGATGCTTGACAACTTCAGGCAAACATCAGCTAATTTTTTAACCACTTCAATTTTTTTCCTTTGGAGTAAGACATAATATGATATCTTTAAATAATTATTGTGCTGCTTACTTTTTTTTGGTTTTGTTTTTGGTTTTGTTGTTTGGTTGGGTTTTTTTAACCAAAGATAATTAAATATTGCTGAACTTCTGAAACCACAGAACAAAGTGAAATTCTGGGTGGATGAGTGGGTGGGTGTATAAAAAAATAATTATAGAATTCTCCCTCCTTTAATTATCTATTTGCTATATGTTGCAGACATTTTTTCAGTTACATCCTACTCATTGACAATAAAAAAAGGGGAAAATATCTCATATAATAATAGTATATCACAATATAAGTTCCGGCTCTGCTTGGATACCCTTTAGTGGCTGATAAGAAGACTGTTATAATTTTTACAAAGTTAGCAATTGTGCTCATGCTTACACCTCTGATAGATATATTCAATCTATTAATTGTATAATAATATTGAGCATTATAAAGCACATTAATAAAGGTAATAACTAAATTGCAGGTGATTAAGAAAAAAACTCTTTTGATACAGAAGAAACAATTTAATAACTGAAATTAATCTATTTCAACAGGAAACTCAAAATATGCATAGTGGGAAATTTTAGTCTTCAGAAAATCAAAGAGATTTTTTTCCCATTTTGAATTGAGGTCAAAAAAGTTATTAAAACCTTAGATTGCATGGAATACCTGACCAAACCAGAAAAGTTCACATATCTCTTTTTAAATCTTTATATCAAGAAAATCTGTCATTTATTAAAAAAAAAATTGAACACTAAATTATCAGAAAGTGGTTTTCCATGTTTTCATCATTCTTTGCAAGAATATGTAGGTAAGAATAGAAACTATTTTAAGTTAAAATCCTCTTATGATTTGACATTACAAATATGATATTAGTATATCTGTAAATGTATTTTTGTTTCAAAATAAAGGCTTTTCTCTTTGTCATTCTGATTATAACTGCGGGAATAATTTTCCTAAAAAAACTTTGCCTAACTTCAGAAATTAATCCTTGCAAATCTTAAAACATCCCATTGTCCAGACTGTGTTTCTAAGTTTTACTCTTTTAGTCCAATTCTTCACCTGCAGAGAGTACTTCCGTGCAGAGATTCTTCATCACAACTACATTTTTTTCCTA
The DNA here is from genome assembly GCF_023634085.1 of Falco cherrug. Lineage (NCBI taxonomy): Eukaryota > Metazoa > Chordata > Aves > Falconiformes > Falconidae > Falco > Falco cherrug. The sequence continues at coordinate 66,085,780 of NC_073699.1, forward strand.
CAGACTTAAAGAAAGCTGACTCATCAGCTACATAAATCCTGTCACTGAGAATAAAACAAAAGATCTGTCACGTATGTGTGTTCCCATCTCTCAGTGAATATAGTATGTGCATGAGTGGGTAAACCTACCTATGACATTCATATATGAAGGCTCTATTAAGATACCATTACAGAGGAAAATATCCTGCATCTGTCATCATTACAAGTTCCAATCTCACTATCACATCCCCAGCTACAAAAAATAAAACAAGTTTCTAACCATTCAACATTTTCTTGAATTCTTTTAGCTGTTAGGCTGGCAATTGCTCTACTACCAAAATATCTGGCTGGTTATACGGAAGCATCATGACAGTTCGACACTTTATTTCAGATACTAAGTAGAATGATTTTTCTTAGATGCCTCGAGAAAGATTATTATTATTGGACTAAAAAGCACTCTTGTAGGAAAGACATAATGGGAAAAGAGCCTTACAGGAGATAAAACATGAAGAAATTGACATGACTGTCAATTTCCAAATATGAATAAACAAAATATTTTGACATTTCAACCTTAATATATGCAAACAGATATACAACAAATTTTCTGTGAGGGAACTTTGTTTTGTACATGCTCTAAATTACTCAGGCACTAAATGTTTACAATTGTAAAACAATGTGTACAACTGCTACTAAAAAAAAGAAAATCCCACAAACAAACCCAAACACTTAAAAATAAACCAGTTATGAAAAAGTTGTGACTATTTTTCTCCTCAGTTTACAATAAATATTTGTATAAATTCAAGTCTCAGAAACTGACTTCAGTATTTCTATTCACTTTGGGCAGTCAAGGGTGAAATGTTGCACCTTCCTTTTTCCTATAGCAATAGTAAACCTTATTTCAATATTTTACTGCAGTGTAGGCCTCCTACCATGTTATTAGATTAGCATGGAAAGCAAGAGAGATGTCTGCAACAGGAGTAATGTTGAATACCCGACCCTACTGTGGTTAGAATGAATCATTGAAAGCAAGTAGCAAAGGCCATTCGTCTTCTCAGGCAATGGAAGTCCAGAAGTCATTTCACCTGAAAAAGTCTAATTCTGAATGTACTGTACCTTTAAAGGAAAACATGCAATTTGAGTAGCATAGGAGATAACTAGACTTCTAGAAAGTGAAACAAAGAAGGGGAGTTAAAAGTTTGAAAACAATTCCAATTTAATTTGAAATGGACTGTGAAGCCTTTTAAATTTTATCTCTACGTGGCTTTTAACTTGCAGGAATCCCTCTGAGAATTGGTTTAATCTGCATAAGTATATTATGTGCTCTCAGCAATCTTTTATAATTTGCACTCCAAACACTTCAAAATCCTGGTTTCAAGGTTTTTTGAGTGGCTTTTCTTAGTTGTTTGTTTTGGTTTTCTTTTTTTTTTAATTCACCTTACCGTTATGAAATGTAATGCAAAACATTTATGCATTTATGAGTAAAACTTTATGAAGGAAAGGGATGAAGGGCAATTAGGACACAAGTTGAACCAGTACATGAAGTTAACTGTTGATGGCCTAGGGTTCAAAAATGCATTGGAAAACATTTAAGCTCCAAATACAGTCAAAATAATATTAGTAATTATAAACTTTTATCAGATATTCATATTGTTCTCTACTAATGTCATTGTTGATAAGTAATCATATCCACAATCTTTGGTGTAAATTCTATTTTGTATTCCACAATGCTAATGCAAAATAGTATCTATATAACTATAAGCACGGGGATCTAGATGGTAGTTGCATATACATTCTACACTAACATAAGTGTCTCTGCCATTAAGAGAAGGAAAAACAATTATGAAATATTTTCCCGATTATTATTCTCCTTACAAAAAGACCACAGACATTTAACAGAGATGTAAGGTAACAGTATCTTACAATGTATCATCTGCTCCGCTGATCATGTCAGTATGATTCAAATCTTTTAGTGTCAAACCCACCAATTCAAATTCAGTAATTAACTTTGCTTCCAAGGACATTTAGGGTGCCAATGGATTAAGTAGTTTGGGGCAGCATTCAGCAGGTTAACACCCACAAGCATAATCTGTTCACATTGTCATTTATTAAGTATTAAATCGAGACTTTTAAAGACTGCAAAAACAGCTTCTTGAAACTCTTAGGAAGAGTATTCTTTCTAAATATTGCCTTTTCTTTGTTAATTAAAAAATATGAAAATTATGCAATGCTTTTTTCTTGTTGTTCTTGGCTGAAATCATGCAAATTTGGCTCAGCGATGAGAATTTTGGTCCAGATATCCAAAATTACAATGCAAACTGAATCACTAAAACCTCAGACTGCCTCACCTACTGCACCCAAGCAGGATGTTTCCACAGATTATTACCTGGAAGGCTGGGTAGATTAAAACTTATTTTTCCCACTCAATCTAGCTAGATCTGTTTTCTTGCTTATGGTTAGAGGTATTGAAATCTTTTTCAAATTCCTCTCTCTCAACTGCTTGCGCGGTTTACAGTATAGATTGTTGTAAAACAAAAATCTAAAGGAAAAAAAAAGAAAAAAGAGAGAAATCAAACACCACCACATGCATGAATCATTCTCCATTTTGGCTGGAGTTTGATACATTTTGCCTCATGAGGTTTTCATCATGTCCTAAAATGGTTTTAAAGTTATTTTTATTTCTGCCTGCACTGATAGACCTGTTCTAATGCATCTTCTGAGTCAATTTAGTAGTGGAAAAGTTACAAACTTGACAATAGCTTAAACGCCTTATTCATCCACATATTGTGAGTGATGTGGCTACTAGTTTGAAGAGCTTTCCCCACTGCCTGCCAAAGCACGTAACGCCACCATAATGAAAAGTTATTCCTCTGCAGCATTGCTTCACATGATCTCCATCAAACTGTTACTGCCTTAAGGCAGAGAAAAGGCTGTGGCTTCTCATGGCTTTGGTTCACTCATATCCTTACTTGGCCACATGCAAATACACCAGGTGTATTCAAGGTGCAATAGCCTGGCACCTGGCTGCTGTCCAGTAAGTAAGTTTGGCTTAGTTACACTGAAACCTTTTGAACTTGTCAGAGGTGCTGCACACATGTACTGTTCTGTACAAAATCTGATCCAGTTTGACCATTCACTGAGATCACATATGAAGCATACAGCACAGAATATGGGAAAATCTGGTTTTCACATTAATTTGGGGACAGCTTCAACAGAAGCTATAGATTATTTGCTGTGTCTAATAAACCCTAGGAAGGAATTAGCTGACAGGTAAGCAAACGAATGCAGTGTTCTTTATTTTATCTTCTTCTTCAGTTTTCTAGACATCCAGAAAGGCAATTGATTTGCACTGCTGCAATTGTAAGTGTAACATTTTGACTAAGCGTGAATGTTCCTTGTCATAAGAGAAATCACTTGTCAAGCACTTTCTTTGTTTCAGCATCTTTTAACTATACATTATCAAGTATTTAATGCAATTTTACTTCATTCACACAATAAAAAAGGGAGCTGCTCTCCATTCCACTCTTCATGACACCCTCCCTCTGAATTCAGTACATGTGAAAAGCATCAGGATCATATTTATCCATGAAAGATGGTTTCTCTAAAGCCAGCTCTGCTGACATCTGGTTTTATAGCAATTTAAATTATTCCACTATCTATTTTTCAGCACAAAACCATACTCACTTAGCCTGTCAGCATCAGTCAGTTATGTTCAGTGAGACCATAAAATACAGATTTGTGTGTGTGTTTCAAGATAATCTAATGAAAAGCAAATCACATATCTACAATTTGGAAAAGCTTAGAGACTCCATGGATCCCAAATTCAGCAGATGAGATCTGCACATTGCAATTCAAACCCTCCCTCTGAATCTCAGAGGACATATGAACACAAAAAAAACCCCACACATGCCATGGACCTGCTATCCCATCCCATCCTATCCCACCCCATTCCACCCCATCCCATCCCATTCTCTAGTGTGTTAACTACTGAGCTGAAATGTATAAGGGAGAACACCAAGGTGACATTCTCCATTTTGTATGTCAGAACATAATATAGAAATTAGAAAAGGCTTTTGAAAAACTTCAGAACAAGTTGATTCAACACATCTGATTTCCACACACATACCACATCATACCCACCACCCCTCCTTGCCAGCTGAAAGTGAATACTACTTAATTAGTTCTACCTGCAGATGTCTTTTGGAGGAAATAAACTATGCACTCACAAATAATAGATCCAAAAAATCTCAATTGCAGACAAAAAAAATAAAACAAACAAACAAACAATCCACAAGATTTAAATAGGTTTAAATCCATAGATGCCTGTTTTCTCCAGTCATTTGAATACTGTTTGGATAAGATTTTGTATCAGTGGCAGAATCTAATACTAATATTTACCACTAACTTTCACATGCATTTAGATTCATTGTAGCTTCAGAATTCTCATCTTCAAAGAAAATATGTTTGCAACATAACATTTTCTAAACTCTTCAAAGAGTTTAAATAACATGATTCTTTTTTGTCCCTGTAATTTTGCTGTCAAATCTTCTGGGTTTTAGTCTTTAAAAATCAGGATCTGAAATTTTAAAAAACCTTTCAAACTTCAGTTGAAATGTGTCTTTTCATATAGAATTAACATTAAACTTGAGTAAAAAGCATTTAAAAAAACCTCAAACTTATCTTCAAATGAATTGAGTATCATTTCAGAGCAAATCTGTTTTCACTGTAAACCAGTGTCAGAATCTTTCATATTAACAAGCAGTTTGAAAGTAACTATTAAAGTGATTTTAATGGAACCTATGCCATCTACCATTTGATTTACAAAATAAGCAGCATTTTAGTAAACAAACCATTTAAAGAAGCAATATTGTTGCAGCAGTTTTGAGCAGAAATCATAATTAAGCCTAATTTACTTCAAAAGGATTATAAATATAAATCTATATTTACAATATGGTAATGACTTAGCATATGTATTTGACTGAATTAATATCTCTTTTTTAACAAGAATCTTCATTACTATTGAAAGTATGAATCCCAAGAGTTGCACAATTCTTAGTGATTTTGCATAGTTCCCGTTAGAAACAAACTTGATAGTGACTTTATGAACCTTATATTATGTGGTTAAAAACCTATAAAGAGCTTTCATCTAGGACTGATGCAATCTTGAGTATAAGCCTCTATTTTTCAGAATGTTTCAGGAAGGTACAAACACAAACTGTGGAACTGTAACACCTTTCTAAGTGGAGAGTATTTCACAGTCCAGTGGGACTAGGGCTAGACCCCTAACACACAGAAGAAAATAAGAAAATTGTCTTCCAGACTCGACAGTGATATAAAACAACTCCAAGTCATCAGCCTGTAGTCCCTACTCAGATTACTTTCCAGTTTGTAGGTTTAGCTGGTTATCGTTTTGAAAAGCTCCTAGCAAGTGTTCCATTTCATAGGTTTAGTGTTGGTAATGAAAGAAAGTTATTTTAACCACTTCAAAAAAAGTGTAAATCTACTTAGTTTCAGGAGCAAAGATAAACAAATGAAGCCAAACCAAACCAAACCAAACAAAAAAAACCAACAAAAAAAAACCCCAAAAGAACAAACCCCCCCCCCCCTAAAAACAGAAGGTGGAGTTCTTTTGGATTTTCATAACTAGGAATTTGCATGCATTTCAATTTCAGTTTGGTATTTTAGCCACTGATAAAAATGTTACGAAGTAATGATGAGGTATACCAGACAATATAGGGACATATTTTTAATAAAAAAAAAATTGCCTAAACTCCCCAATTACCGAGCTCTGATTTAACTAAACAAAAATGTGCACAAAGTTTAAACCAAGCTGTCCTGCCCTCTCAAGACGTTAAACGACTCACCCTCTCAAGCCGTCAAAAGTGATGACTAAAAGGACTTCTAATCAAGGGAGTCCGTCCTGGGAAACAAAGAACAGATAATGGTAAGGCACCGTTATGTGAATTATGCAGAAAGAAGCCTCCAGGTGAGAAATTCTGGCCACAAGAGAAGACAAGCTGATAATGTTATAGTTTACCTGTCCAATTAAATGACAGAGACTGGCCAATTAGAAAATTTGATTTATTAAAGTGACAAGTAACCAAAACAGCGCTGGGCAGCCAGGGAGTCTCCTGCTCCACCAATGGTGCGCAAATTCAAGCAAGCTGAGCAGCTCTTTTTATCTTCACCGAGGTCGCTTCTGACATCTTCAGTACGCCCTAGCCCTTCTCCTTATTCTGTTATCGTGGTTTCTTGTCAGACAGGACGTTCCCATGTTTGGTGTAGCAAGATAACATTGTGGACATGTCTCTTCTTGTTAAATAGGAAGTTCTTAAGATCACCACAATGGGCTTGTTCCTCTTGCTTAACTTGGTTGACCAGCAAATTACCTTTAGTTATTTATTACAATAAGGTGTTGAAAACCTCAGAAAATTTATTGAAAATAGGACAAAGGTGATTGTGACAGTGGGAGATCGTGACTTCCGACTTAAACAGGCCCCTTTGAAAGAGGGCAAACCCCCAACTGGGGAGCATGTGTAGTTGGTAAAAGACCTCAGCAGTGCTGTCTGAGGATGCGTGCTAATTTGCATTAGAAGGGATGAAACTTGTAACCATTCTTGTAGGAATGAAAATGAATATGTAAAGTACTATGAATATACAAGTACTTTAGTGTATATAATATGTACCCCCGAGTAGCTTGGTTGTCCATGTTAGGTGGAAAGATCCCCCATGCACCCAGCGCTGCAATAAAACAATGTCGGTTTTCTAAATTATCATTTGGTTTGGAGAGTTTTCCTCGCTACAATTTTCAGTATGTGATAAACGCAGTCATGATTCATGTCAAAAATAGAATGTACTGTGATAAGTGTAATTGTTGTACCCTGTGTAAATCTGGGACCTGTATCGCAGTTGTGGTGAGTGGGCGCATGTGGTTCTCCTTTGAGACAATGTGATGCCTTCCCCTTCCCCTGAGGCAATCTCTGCCTGGAAAAGCCCGCTGAAGGGGATAAGGAAAGGGAAGAACCATGCCAGAGAAGGCCCGCTGAAGGAGACAAAGACCTTGAGATCTGAAAAAGCACACCAAAGGAGAGCCAATACGAGGAGAAGGTGTACCCTAACGACCCCAATGGGGAAAGAGTGGGAACGAACATCCGGCGAGAGGAGATTGGTCAAGATCCGGGCATAAAAGACGCTGCTTTTAGGACTCAGGTGTGCGTGTGGTGGAACTAACTGACTTCTCCGCGCACCCAGTGCTGGTTTTGCTTATTGTTTCTCAACCTAAATTGATTGAACCCAAAATAAAATTGTTTTAGTTGTTATCGTTTATAACAAATAACAAAATCAGCAGTAAAAAAAAACATTTTCCACATAATTTAAAGAGTTATACAGTTTGTATAGAAAAAAGCCGGTTTAGTTTTTGGTTGGTTTTGTTTTTTAAATCAACTCATCATTTGTTATTTGCACAGAGGCAAATACTTTGTAAGATCTTTTGAGCTTTATATATTTCTTAGCAAACTTTTCAACTTTTTCCTCTTCCAAATGTAACTCCTGAGAACATCCAGGACTGAACCCACTTGTCAGAACATTTATCCCAGAAGTGAGCAGCTCTGTTTCAAACCCTTTTTCACCTGAAATGCTTCATGCCTTTCACAACAGCTCCCTGACCATCAAGCCTAAATTTGAGTAAGAGTCACGCTCCGTTGCCCCTACGGAAACGAAGCAACTGTGCAGAAAAGAGCACAAGCTTCACTGAGTCGGGGAAAAGGAGGATGTCTGTGAAGACTCAGCAGCCGAGTACTTAATGCTAATACCCCATTTACCCAGGAGTACAGTCGTTGACTCCAGAACTTTTACTCAATTTGAACCATTTCACCTCATCTACCTAATGGGCTAAGATATCAGCAACTGCACCTTTCAAAATATGACAGCTTTTAAAACATGATGTGAGCTTTTGGGCTTATAGGAGTTGGGAAGGAAAGGAACCTTTTTTGTTCTTTTCCTCCTCAGTCAAAGGGATTCCACCACCACCACCGCTTTATTTTGTTTTTCCTTTTACTCACAGAGAAGCAGATAAGTGGAGACCAAACAAGACAAGACAAGAGGTGCTGACCTCTCCACCCCAAGGACTAGGCCAAGGATTAGTAGCTACTCATGAAGCAGTCATGAAAAATACTTTAAAGGTTGTTCAACTGACAATTCTTCCTTGCGGATTAGCAGTTGTCAACTCCTGTACAGTCAATCCAATAGACTGAATTGCAGCTGTTTAGTCTGGGCCATGAATGAAGCTCCTGAGTTTTACCATAGAAGGAGGGAAGGAAGGAAGGGAGAGAGAGAGAGAAAGAGAGAGAGAGAAAGAGAGAGAGAGAAAGAGAGAGAGAGAAAGAGAGAGAGAGAAAGAGAGAGAGAGAAAGAGAGAGAGAGAAAGAGAGAGAGAGAAAGAGAGAGAGAGAAAGAGAGAGAGAGAAAGAGAGAGAGAGAAAGAGAGAGAGAGAAAGAGAGAGAGAGAAAGAGAGAGAGAGAGAGAGAGAGAGAGAAAGAGAGAGAGAGAAAGAGAGAGAGAGAAAGAGAGAGAGAGAAAGAGAAGAGAGAGAAAGAGAGAGAGAAAAGAGAGAGAGAGAAAGAGAGAGAGAAAGAGAGAGAGTAAGAGAGAGAGAAAGAAAGAAAAACACCTTACAATCTAATCAGCATAACATTGTTACTATTCACCTTTTTTGGATTAAACTGGAGAGCACATTCCCATAGTACCCAGATATTTTTTCACCCATATATCAATATTTGCATTGCCTGTGCAAATCACTTACAGTTCATTCCTGGCCATTGATTCTTCTGCATCGTAGGAGTTCACTGTATCACTTTTTGAACAATAAGACAAATCAGACTGTTGTTGAAAAGACCACATGCAACGCAGTCTTTTGTACTGGATCAATAAGCGTCAATTAAAAGGTACAAGCCAGGAAGATTTCACTCATTTGTCTTATTAAGGGAAGTTAAAAACCACTATTCATCATCACAGCTGTATGTTCAGCTGTATGCTAGTGTATTATATATCTAGTTCTTGACTGTACTAACTGAACGTCAATGCAATCAACAAGACATATGGAGGAAAGAGTGGACAGTGCTTCAACCATCCATCATGATTCTGCAGGTCCTGCTGAATCACAAAAAGCACAGCTCAGAATCCTGAACACCCAATATTGTTAGAGGACGAAAGTGCTATTCATTTTCACTGGAAGTGCTGTTTTCTATTTAGAAATAGAAGTGAATTCACAGGCTTTTTTATTCCTTTCAAACTACAAAAGCAGAGGAATCTAGAATAGTTTGATACTTTTCCTTTCAGATTTCAAATGGTTGGAAAACCAAAAAGACATTTTTACAGTTAATTATGAACTGGACACTGTATGTTATATGCTATCCCTCACTTACATATAAGTAAAAGTAGAATCTTCAAATATGCAAAAATTAGGGATGTAAATAACCAGATGCATAATCTCTTTATGCTGAATGTAAAATAAGTGTTACTTGTTAGAAATTAACAAATACCCCATCCTGTGATTATGTTCTTCCAGATAATTGCATCATTTACAGTGCATAAACCTGTATGACCTGTCTGGGAGCCACTACACTGTGGATAGAAACCAACATCCTAAGAGGCATTTCTAGGAGTGAAAAAAATAAGCAACTAAACAAAACCACCTTTTCTTTTGTAGCAGGTATTCTACCTGGCAGCTCACCTGCAATTGCACTGCGGGAAGCTGTTAAAGCTCTTTCTTGGAGAAGCAGCACAATTCATGCTTCTGGGGAAAATCATAAATGCTACAACACAGACAGCTGCATCACATATCGTGATGTTAATTATCTGGGCAAACATTTTCTTACATTGTAGCTAGAAATGTTCTGGATGCCAGAAAGAAAGAGCTTCTAAAGATAACTAGCTCCGTAGATTATATAGGATATGTTTTGTCCCTACCCATCTGCATAAGCCACAGCAGAATTTCATCCTGGCAGAGCATCTTTGACTGGTTTGTTGGTTGGATTTTTTTTTTTTTTTTTTGGGGGGGGTGGGGGAAGTAGTATTACAGCCTCATAAGTGATAATGTTTTAAACAAAGCAAGATTAAGAAATCAAAGGACAGCAACAACATCCTGCGAAGTTGCAGTGTGTGTCATCTCAGCTTTTCTGCAATATCATATATAATTTCCAAAATCACAAGAGGCCAGGCTCCTAATATACTTAACATATAATACTTGTGAGTATCTATAATCTGACTGATCATCACAGCTTGCTGTCCTGAGATATGCCTCCCCATCACTGAAATACAAAGCAAGGATCCCAAAGGCAGCCATAACCTGCATTACCACAAAATAGTAAGCAAATATATTACTTTAGGTCATGGTAACAGTTTAATCACACTAAAAAGACTGCACCAAAAACTAAGGAATTTGTTACTTAACATAATTAACCATTTCCATAACTCACATAGGCCACATGAGCACAGAGATGACACATCTGTCTCCCAAATGAAAGAAAAGTGAAAACTTGGTTCCACTGGGGAATTCCTGTTGTTTTATCAGTTCAGCAACTCCAAATCTTTTACATCATAAATGCAGACCAGAAAATGGTCTCAGGTTGTAGGGCACTGAGTATATGTTTTCAGAAAAGTTACCAACTATGGTAATACAGTCAGGTCGTACTGGCATTAATGATTGC